>NW_023461251.1:0-27639 GCF_013731165.1 Rhagoletis pomonella
TTTTTGCTATGCATTCAAATAGGTAAATTTACAAATTTACTAAGCCCAATTTTGCTATTTATTTAGTTTAGTTTTTTCCTGCCTTTTACACTTGACTGCAAAAATTTGTTTCGAATTTGTGCACTGAGTTGGAGTTGAGTTGATGACTTTAGCCAGGATGTGCATTCGGCGCTGCTGTGTATCTAATTTGAAAAATGGTAAAAATGTGAACATACGTACATATAATTGTATGCATATGCACAATTGCTTTGCTAGAAAAAGCGCACTTCTTGTTTTACAATAAAGTTGCTTCTGCGTTTCCGCTTCGAAAAAATACACAATTTTCTAAACTAAGCTAAAAACTTCGTGACAAACTGAATTGCAAACATTGAGTGCATGACTATGAAGTATTTTGACTAGAAAGTTGCTAAAAGCTGTTGAAAGTCGAAATAAAAATTAAGTAAAATATACTACATAAGAGAGCTGAGAAACCACTACATTGGTACACGTTTGTACTACTGTATTTTTGGTAGTGAGAAGTGGCAATGGTGTTGAGTATTTTCCCTATGGTAAAAAAAAAATAAATTATCCAGTTCGATTTATCGATATCGATGTCATAATCGATATTGCAGTTATCGATATTTTGTGCAAATTGTGGAATAATTATCGATTTAATTTTTATCGACATTGCTATCGATATTATTTCGATATATATACATACATATTTCTCGCAATGAGGTAAACACAAACCAGCACCGCTTCAAAGTAAAACCTAAAATTGTTCTTCCAAACTTGCGACCTTTAGTGAAGAACCTCGCTGTAGATTTTAGACCCTTACCGCTCCTCAGTAGAATGGCGGTGATATCGGCTTATTGCGTGGTATCTTAAATAGGAACACTGAAATAAAAATCAACCAAAACTTAGTTAACATTACCAAATTCAAACTTGAAAAGGAATCAACGTGATTTTTAGTTAATATGCATTAACAATGCCTTGGTTGTTATTTTCACCAATGATTTGGTAGCTAATATTAACCACATTTTGTTTACATTAACCATATTTCTGGTTGTTGATTTTTTCGTTTGAATACGATTAGGTTCTGCACTTCATAGATGCTTTTTAATAATTCGAAGATTCAAAACCAAAACTTATTATAATTTTAGCACGTTTGCCTCTGATGGGAAGATGCGGTTCTTCTGGAAGTTGGCAGATAACAGCAAGCATCTGGGCTGTATGGGTAGCCACATACAAGGCAATCTTTGATACGATATGTCGTCTACCACCTTATACCTTAAGTACAGGACACGTAGATTTGTCATCTTAGCTGGATACGATTTTGACATTGCATAGAAGCCAATCGTAGTGCGTATTTCAAGTCCAGTATTCCAGTTGAGGGTTCAGCCGGAGGATTTTAATCCATCCTACAGAAAACACTTAAATTTTTAATTTATTTTTTATTTTTTTCCCCACCAACCAGTGAGTACTATCACTTCTGTAAGTACACTTACATTTTATGTGCAGAAAAATATTGGAAAATAAACGATGGTACAAAGCATCAAATAGAAAATATCAGACTGTCGCTTGAAAATGTTAATAAAAATTATTGAAGCAAGTAAATGGCAAATAACAGTAAAAATGACTGCAAAGGACTCGCCAGCAAACAAGAAAGACGATGCAAGTTGCGTATTGATGCTGGCATTAACATTGCTAAGGAATCGCAAAGTCAAAGGGAAATAAGTGAAAATAGACGCGAGATAAAATGGTTTGGCGTATGTGCGTAGGTGTTCGTTACAGCGTGATACTTGGAAAGTTTTTGTGGCTATGTGCCTCTGAGCGGAAATATGCAGCAGTTCGATTTGTGGCACTCAGACACATTAAGTGAAGTAAATACGCATACATACATATGTACATAACTTTAAATACATTTGCACACACACGACGAGAGCTCCATCAATGAAATTGACAACAAGCAAACGATTTACCAGCAAACTGACATTTGTGGCAACAACTTTACCAACAAAAGCAATAACAACACATGCTGTGCTGAAGTGATAATAAAGGAGCGCTTGAAGTGAAACAATAAATGCAAATCGAGTGTTGTAAAAGTGCAAATAAATATGAATAAGGCACAGACAATGAAACATAGAGGAAGCAGATAAGCAGCAGTGAACTAAAAGCAGCAAAGGAAGCAGCATTCTAAATGCATTGGGGCCTTCAACTATGGGTATAACTAAGCTACAAATGCCTCAAAGCGCCGAAAACTATGCTCACTTCACTTGTTGTTTATTTGCTCTTCCCTTTTATTTAATGCTTTTCTTTGTGTGTATGTTTGTAGTAGTAAACAAGTTGCAGTGGAGTAGTAGGCAGGCGGCTTATTGCTTACGCTAAATTTTGTCGAGACAACAAACAAGGCAAACAAGATTTTCGAGGGAGAAACTGCAAAATAACTCTACACAAGTGCATAAAGTTTGAAAACAATACGAATGAAAACGGTTGGTGATTTTGAGAGTTTGTGCGCGTTAACTGCCTGATTTTATGAGACAGCATTTAGTAGATGCAAATGTCATTACACAAATGCTTTGACAAGATAAATATGTATGTATGTAGCTGGGAGACTATGTGGCGACGTGAAAGGGTGTTTGCCTTTGTTGTATTCCCCGGCGGCTGCTTTAATAGCTAAAGTGCAAATAAATGTGCAGTCATCTTGAGAGTGGTATATAAGTACTAACTATCACTGCTTTGGGGGTACACGCTGAGAAACTGATGACCATAAACACATTTATTATATTAGACTATAGTCGAAAATTAAAATTTTTAGTCTAAAGACCAGTAACGAAACCTATTCAGGTGTAAGAACGAAAATTTAGGTACATATTTTTCTTAATCTAGGCTAAATATTTCGAAAACTTATTTAAGTACACATATACAGCAGTGATGCTATAGTAAGCGAAATTTTACTTGCAATTTTTCCAGCCTCTTTTATTTCAAGCTACATTGGTTACAAATTCAATAACGGGTGCGTTCAGAAATGCATCAAGCCAGTCTGTTTTACTTCTAAATAACAACTGATGGAAATGCCTTATTTATGCAGTTACGTTCCAATTAGGCATTTAACCGTGATTGCGCATATTGGACATTTCCTTCAATTATAGTTTAGAAATAACAGCGTCTGATGCTTTGGCTTGATGCATTTCAGAACACAACCAACATTTAGAATGTAGCTAAAATAATTTTCAAGGAAACCAAGCCACCGAAACAAAAAATTGTAGAATATTTCCTCTCAGTGCGATGATGTTTCGCTAGGTATTCATATCAAGTGCATACATATGCCCATTAGGGTGGTCTTTAAAGTCAAATGAACGAATTTATTCACAGATACCACAAATAAATTTTGGTCCCGATTAGAGACAGTTAAGGCGCGTCGCACAGGAGGCAAATTTCAGTTTCCTCTATGGAGAATAAAAAAATTAAAAAAATATTTTTTTTTCAATTAATGCCCAAAATCGATACTACTAAAGTCGAGGAGTATAGGGACTAGGGATGTTAATTTTTAAGCTTTTTCCGATCCCGGGATTTTCGGGATGTCATTATCACAATCCTGGGATCACGGGATTAGTCCAGGGATTTAGATATTCATTAGTTTTTAACAACTTAAATCGAAAACATTGCTTCTATATTGTTTGAGAAGTTCTACTAACATAAAATAAATAATAAATAAATGGGTTTGAAATCTACATTTTATTTAAAGTCACGTCTGGATTTATTTTAAAGAAGTTTTTAATTTCAAAGATGTGATTAATTCCAAAAATTATTAAAAAAATTCAATGCAATGTAGAATAAAAATATGGGTGTCAAATGCAAGAATAAATTTCTTTAGAATTAAAAAAAAAATAAAATTTTGGATTCATAAGGACGAATAGGATAATGTTAGAAGGACGAAATTCGAGGATAATATATAAGTCCTTAACATATATTTTTTTCAAAATCAAATATTGTGCAATATTAAGGATACAATTTTAAAGAACATTTTTTAATACTTGCCAGTCCTTCTGCACCAAAAACTTGAATCTGTTTAAATTCTAAAGGTGTTCCTATTTAATTTTATACCCATACTCCTTCTCTAAGCACATTTCTCTAATTTTTAAAAATCATTTTTGAATTACTGACGTCAAAGTGAAAAACTAAAAGCGCAATTTTACTATATTTGGCCTATGGTTTCGCGAATAAATTCTTTTTTGTGTGTAATATTTAGTATCGCACGGTGTTGTTTGTATAATGAGCGAGACATTTATAAAAATTTGATTATTATTTTTAATTATTAAATAAAAAATATATATAGCCAATACTGGCCAAGAAAGGGAGTTTCTATTATTGCCATCAGTGCAAATTAAAAATCACGAAAAACCCGAGATTATTTGCCAAGAATCCTGGGATTTTCGAGAACTAAAAAGGCTATACTTAACTTCCACCGGTCTGGAGGAGGATAGGCATGGCATTTGTTTCCTGTAAGCTCGTGATCACGGTGTTATTCTTAAAATAAGCACCTTCTCTGGTGCCTGAAATCGCAAGAGCTTGTCTGCTACAGAAGAAGGAAAATATGTATCATAAGCCATGGGGCTAATTGCAGTCCACATTCCTTTAGGTTGACGCACCGAACGTTTGGGAGTGTCCGATTATGAGTTTTGCAGGAACGAACTTGGTGAGTCGCATACGGTATTTTTAAAGAGGACAAACAGTTTAAGATACAGATTTTTGAAAGATATAAATGCAGCGGCATAACTGAGCATACGGTAACTGGTCATATTCGTAGACCCCATGGACTGGGTAAAAGAGGAGTAGTTGTTTCTAGATCTCTGTGGTAACAAAAAAACGTCCAATTGTAGGCCTATGTGTGCTTAAAGTAATATCCACAGTTACTGGAACCTGGCCTAACCTGTCTTCATACTCTAGGAAAAAACTGCAAATTATAAGAACATTTTTAAATACAACCAAAAGTTTGAAATCAGTATTTGGAATTACTTGTGTACGTATGAAAATATCCAAAGTAGATAACGCATGACAAATCCCCGAATATTTCCCATACAGCTTGCCAAAATCGCATTGGCTATAAGTAGCTTCAAACAGCGCATCACTATTCCGCCATTTAAAACACCCAGAGGTGTTTATCGACAGTTTATGCTAACAAGAGTGTTTGAGGGTGTACAACTTTAACGTCACAGAAAGGATTGCCCGAGGCAGTGCAAAATAAGCGCACCGAACTATGCAAGCATGCATCTATGCTCACATAGGCACACACATACAAATATAAATTTACATGCGTTTATTCACTCGATGGGAAAAATTTGCAAACGCATTTACGTTTATTGCATTTGTAAATTATTCGCACAAGGATATTAAATGCAAATTGTAAAATAGACGAGTTTTGGAAAGCGAACGAACGAACAACGCTGACAGCGATTACTACAAACTTCGATATGTAGGTATGCATATGCGCCTGATTGTAGGTAAGCATGATGGAGACAATATAGCCGAAAGCAACAAAACTATCGTGAAACAAAAGAGCATAGTATGCAATGAAGATTTGGCGCTGGAGCCAAAGTAGACAAAGAGCGTCTTTCATTGCTACACTTCGCTGGGTGGCAGAGCTAAAGGATAGACTTTCAAGTCCCTGTCTTGTTGTTGTTTATTCCATGTTAAAGTTGACGTTGACGACGCAATACAAATGAGAAGCAAACTCCTACCTACATATGTAAGTATTGAAGGTTAGACGTGGTAGCTTCGGCAAACAACAAGAAACGCCATCTGGTAGAGGTAGCTCCAGTGCGCACACAAACAACTCATGTTGGCATTATCGTTGACACCATAACGACAATGTTGTTGAAGTTGATGTTGTTGTTGTAGTTGTTGCTTTTGTGTTCCAAACCACATTCTTGGCTGCATGTTGTCGAGTACTAAGTTGAAATCTGTCTTGAAACGGATATATGCGAGCGACACTTGGCAAATGGTTGTAGTTATGGTGTAGGGCGTTCAATATGAAAACAACAACAAATGCAGTCACCGGTTGTAGTGAAGTGCAACTTACGACGACCGTTGTTAACTTCAACTTCGGTCGTGCAAGGATATTGCAACTGTACATGCATACAATAACAACAACAAATTGTGATGAAACTATTATTTCAACGCTATTGATAGAAACAACGATGAGCTGGTTATTTGGGTGGCTGATGGTGGGTGGTGATGACACTGTGAACAATTTCAACAGCAAGTCGGTGCGGTACTCTAACTACTTAGTGATGCTAACAGCAGTTGGGTAACTTTAAAGGAAGGAACTATTTTTGAAAATGAACGCGATTTTGGCTGAAAGCTTAGTTTAGGTTGAAATGGCCGGAGAGTAAAGCCATCTCATATCCAGCCAGCAAAAAATCCAAAAAACATCCGAAAAAGGAAAAAATAGTGTATGAAATGCGGTATTTTGTCCGCTTCCCAATTCCATTTTTGGATACTTTTACGTTCCTGCACTTCATTGATGCTATTTCATAGTTCGGAAAAATCCTGAACGCGGCACCTTCTGATAGCTAAGAAACAGTAGCGCATTCCTCTGCTCTGCACGCTCAGCCACTGCCGACTACGTACGCGTTACGAAATTTGCCAAAGCCCTTGCTTTCACTTGTGTGTGGTAAAGAGGTGTTTGATTTTGTTTTAAACGATATAAACTAAAAATTAAATTTAAAAATGAAAACATTAAAATAGGTAGAAAGAAAGCAATAATAAAAAAGGTTATAAAAATTAAAATAAATTAAAAATTGCGTTTCTTTTAAAAACAATAATGTATAAATTAAAAGAATATTAAATTAATATTAAATACAGATAATCAAAAACTAAACGAAAATTAAACTAAAAAAGCTAGAAAAAAGTTCCTAAAAATTAAAAAAAAATTGAAAACACTAAAAAAAAGTTAAATTAAAAATTAAAAGAAAATTTGATCCCAGAAAAGAAAAAAAATATTTAAAGAAGAAGAAGAAGAAGTTTCTAAAAATTCAATGAAATAAAAAAAATTTTTTCCTTTTTAAAACAAAAAAATCTAAAAGTTGAATAAAAAAGGTGAGATAAAATAAGTTTCTAAAAACTTAATAAAATAAAAATACATACATACATATCTGTATACTCCCTTTAAAAAATTAACCGAAAATTTGATTGAAATAAAGAAACATTTTTCGACCTCGAATCTCTCGAATTGTCCTACAAAAGACTTTCAACTGTATTGCCCTGTAAATAACGTACCTGAAAACTTATCATCATAGTTATAGGCAACGCTTTTTGGCTATATAAAATAGTTTTTATTATTCGCGGTTACTGCGAGTCAATTTGTAATTTCTACATTTAAATAAAGTCTGAGCCTATCAACTCGCTAACAAAAAATAAATCACTGTACACTCTTTCTTTTGCCTTCTCTTTAACTTCAAATGCCACCACCTCCACATAGCTCCATTACGCACTGGGAGCAAATAGATTAATTGTCATTCATGTATTTGTATTTGTATAGGAAGGCAAGAGGGAGTCAGAAATGTTCACAACTAGACATAACAGCCAACTTAGCTTTGGCGTTTGCCAGCTAACTTCCACTGCCGCTACAGCAAAGGGCCTACGAGTTTAGTAAAACATTCGCACACTTGTAAGCTGCCATTTATACAATACCCGTATAAATATGCAAATAAATAAATATGTATGTATTCCCAATAGCGAAAATGCCTTTGGCTTTGTTGTTATAGCTGCATTCAACAAACCTGAGACGATGACTCACATGCTCACGCACACCGGCGCGTAGCACTCGTTTACTTTCGTGAACATTCCCTCTGCTTCGTTGCAAATTGCAAATGTGCAAATTCAAGTGTAAATTCAAATTCAAATGCAAACTCAAATGTAAACTGACATTATGTTGGAATTTTGTCAAATTATTCACAAGTTTTCTGCAATGGTATGCATTGTTTATTTAGTTTACGACATTACTGGCGTCAATGACTTGTTAAGGTGATGGGGTGAGTGGTCGTGCAAAGCCGAAATTAAAGCAATATTTTCCATTGCAGTTTTTATTTTTTTAAGAAGATAGGATTATCGAGTCTTTCGATCTGTTCAAATCAGCGGGGCGGGATAGCGTGGTGTGTCCACGTTGCAACACTGATGTAACACCAGAGGCACTTACCGGAGATGCGAGCAATCCCCACTCCTCTGAACCTTGGTGGTAAATAAATTTATGAAATCGCTCAAAACGAAAGAACTAAAGTTTTCACATTTTCCGACGACTTGATAACACTTATCTTTTGGAAATTCCTATCAACCTTAAATTAGGTAATGAAAGGCGCACTATGTGACATCTTTAAGTCCGCCAACCAGAAAGGCATGGGGATTAGCCCTTCCAAAAGATAATTGGTCTTGTTCCCAAGAAATACAAAATTTCCTTCCTGTTCTCTGCTAGGATTAGAGGGAGCTTCTTTGAATCTCTATTCCGAAGCAAAATGACTACGCATCATTGTAGACTCCAAACCAAATTGGAAAGGAAATGTCGGCGAGAGAGTTAAGAATGGTCTTGTGGCTTATTACATCTGCAAAAATGTTTTTTGCCGTTTAACGCATTCAGCCCTAGGGAAAGGAAATAAGCATTAAATCTTTGGGATGATTATAAGTTAGGCTTACCTTGGCACATTGTGGGCGGCTAGGCGTGCACCTCCGCATGATATTTAACCTGCATTTTTCTAAGGGTTACCGGTGGCAAAAAGTTCAAAAATGGAAAAGTGAATCGGCGCTAGTCTCTATTCAAAGGACCTGCAGATCAGTCATTATTTTCTGAGATGCTCTAGAGTTTTCCATTAAGTAATATGGTACTAGTCGGAACAGTCATTATTAGACTGCGATAGTTTATGCACGTTTGAGAGCAATACAACCCACGGTAGAGAAGTCGTGATTGTACGGAAATGCCGTCCCGTGTTGGTATCAGTGAGCTATCTCCACGTTCATGTTGTGGACCAAACGAGATTATTATAATTGTCTTTATGGCTTCGCTCAAGAAGGAAAATTTTGGGAAACCTGTAATTTAACTGATCTGCAGCAAGATTTCTAAGCGGCGCTCCACATCACGCAGGAGACTATGTTTGATACTGCACTGGTGTCCTATCTATGGCGAATGCTAAAAAGTTCTATCTATAGAAGCCACCGCAATGATAATTTTGAGAAACCAATTGATCACTTTTTGTGCCGATGTACCGATAACTTCGGTCAATCCGCTTCAAACACCTGGACTCACTCTTCTTCATCAGTCTGGCAGAGATAACCGAAGCGGAACACTTGGACTGTCTAAATTCCTACTAGGTTGGCAAGTGGTTTTTTTCCTTTGCAAGAGGGTTAGACACTTAAATTAGACAGCTATGGCTTCGATTGGTATTTACGTAGTAAGTCTGGTAAGATTACCTAATCCCTTCTGGCGTAGTTTCACGGAGGTTTACGAGGGAAATCACCTCTCAGCACTTTCTATTAAGCTGCCTACTCCGACAGGGATGATAAATGCATTTTTTAATTTTGTACCAAATGGCAAAAAAAGTGTACCAAATCAGCCAAAAAAGTACCAATATATATGTTTTTAAATTAGGTAAATTTCTCTATAGGCACGTTCGTTTAAAATCTCCAATAAAACATGTCCAGCAACAAAATTCCTGTGAAATGGTGAAATCTGTTCTCTCGCAAGAGAAAAATATCCGGTATAGTATGTGAACAGAAAGTTTGCAGAAACCTTCAAGCTATCCGAACAATCTGATGAAACTTTAGTTTTCATTCAAAAATGTAAAATGAAAAAATTCTCCATCAACCTAACGTTCAGGCCTCGGGATCGCTGTAGCGTTTTCCAAGCAGAGGTAGCTGCATTACAGGAGGCTTCGGATTGTTTGCTCTCTAGTGCATTACTTCTACAATGCAGGGAACACTTGAAGAATTGCTCAAGGTCTGACCTTATGCGTTCTACTTCAGGACAGATGGACGTTTAGCCAGCTCAGAGTGCGATGGGCAAAAACTTTGGAATGCAGGGCGGCTAAGTCCTTCTGGTCACGTGTAGACCGAGGGCGGTCCAGGGAGCTCGCGAGCAAGTTACACCTCTCATTTCTGGTGGAAGTTCCAACTGGTCATTGCGTGATAGGTAAGCATGCAGTTAGGCTGAATATCATCGATGACCATGAATAACTATAGTTTAAAAAGGCCATCACAACCCTAAGAATACAAGTCTGAAGACATGAACCTCATTTTGTGAAGCTGTACTCTAAGTTTCCAATACAAATGAATATATCAAGGCAATATTTCTACAGGTTATCTATTGAATTTAGTATTCAGTCCTCTAACCTAAAACTTCTCTTGCCGTCAGAAATATGTTTGTATATTTTCTACATATGTACATATGCAGATATATGTGTGTATCAAAACTAACTACGACTACTAAGTATTTTTCGCAATTCTCGTTTGTTTGCTATAAACTAAATAACTCAGTTACAATTTTGTTTGCTGTTGATTTTATTTCCTGTTGCTGCTTGTTGCCGCGTTGATGTTGTTGCCAACTAGTTCAGTTGTACGCCAACACGTTTCTGCCAATAAGTTAAGCTCTTACTGTATGTTTGTATGTATGTATGTAAATATGTACATAGGTATTTCCATGCATTTGTAGTGTTGCTTGGTTATTCGTTGCCTTTGATGCATAGATTTGCGAAATACCAAATGTTGGTATGTTTTTAGTTATAGAACTTATATTTGTATACATACATATACATGTATATTAATTAGTGATTTCCCGCATCTGTATACGAGTATTCGTCCTGGCTGCACACGTGTTGTGGTTGCGATTATTCCCACTTGTCTATCTGTCTGTCTGTCGAGTTGCTAGACCGTTCGGCATTTTATTCACTTTTTAGTGGAATTTATATAGATACTGCATATACATATTATATGTACAAACATATGTATTCGTGAACATATGTATAGCTTATTGTTCACTAGCATCCTGTTGTCTATTCTGTCGGTGGTGATCTATTAATTTAGTACAATTTCATTTGCACGTCCAACACGTTTAAAAGTGTTTTTATTTATATCAGCATTTTAGTAGTTGGTTTTTTGTTTTAAAGTTTAAAACTTTTGGTTGAATTATTTTGCAGCTGCTGGCATATAAATGTGTCTGCGCAGTTAAAAGCTTGACTGAGGTGTTAGTTGCAAATAAAAAAGATTATTTAATATACATACAAAGGTGAAGAGCATTTTGTCAGGTATTTTTTTCCCATCTGAAAGTATTAAAATAATAAATATTATTGCTTTATCAAAAGTTCATTAATTTCCACTTGAGATATTAGGCAAAGTGCGTATACAATTTTAAAAATGGTATTTTCAGCTAAGAGAGAAACTTTTAATTTTTATTGAGAGATACTCTCCTGGCGACTAATAAATTCAAGCAATAATTTCAATTGCTTGCAATATGCGAATAAAATCTATCAAACCTCTAGACTGGCTATTTTTTATTGGAAAGCTTGTTTGTTATTTTTGCCCTTTGATACCATTTATCAAATCAAAAAGTATTGCTTAACTCACTAGCTCTCCACCCGCTCCTTTATTTCTCTGAATTCCATGCATCATGTTTTTACAAAACTTCGCTTTTCACTTCACATGTAAGCACTTCCTGTTGTGCGCCCAGGCGTATGAGTGCTCTCGAGTAATGTATCAATTTATTTTATGCTAAATAACTGCATGCTATATAAGCAAATTGTAGAAAAAATAAATAAGACTAGTCATTTTGATTTAAAATTTCATTTCTGTCTGCCAAATAAGCTTGTCACCTAGATGCTGCCGCTGATGGCATTGTGACAATTCCTTTGACAGCACGGAAAGTGCAGACAAACGTAGTAAAAGCGAAGCCAGGCAGATGTTAATTTAAAATGTGGATTTTAGTCAAGAATGTGACAAGTGAAAGTGATATACAGTTAATTTCTGACAGCCGCACTGGCAAGGTTGGGCCGGTATGCAGCGAACTTAGTTCACTAAATCCAATTTAAGAGAATTTGAGGAAATGGTTTACCATTTTTTTGACAAAGTTTGCATATAAAATTCCATTTGTTGAAAGAATTGGGTTGATTTAAAAGATTTTTTTTTGTACTTTAAAAGAAAAAGACCAGCAGCTTTAAAGGACTTGCTCTCTGATAGAAATAAGCTTTACACCCTAATAAATACTTTTAGATGTTCAGTAGTTTCGAGAAAAGTCAGGAAAGACACTAAGATGTTTTTCAGTGTTGGCACTTTTAGGTTCTTCTTACCAAAATTGTCAGGATTTTTTACTATTGGCACAGCAAGATTTTCACAAAATAAGAGACGAAATACTAGACCTATAAAGGAAACAACCGAAAAAGTGGATATACAAGTTCTTAACAATATTAAAGTGGATCCGCCTACGGGGGCAAGATTTGATTGGACTATCAAATGTTCTTCACCATATAAAACATAAGGATCCGGTGGTGTTTTTCGGTCATACTTAAGAAATCAGATCCCATCACCATTGTGTGGCTTAAAGCTTAAACAGACGGCAGCGTTGATCCGGATTAACTTGGACTTAAGCCGGATCAACTGCAGTTAATTCCCGATTTGATCCGGATCAACGCTGCCGTCTGTTTATGCTTTTAGGCGGATCTGCAATGCTTGCATTAGGTTTTCACACTTGTCAAATTTCTGGAACATATTGAAAGTAGTACTCTTTTCTAAAATGGGTAAGGTGGATCACGTGGGCCCTAGGGATTACGTACCAGGAAGATTTTTATGAAACGATTGAACTGAATACAATAAAATATACTTTTGATTGTAAGAACCCGATGAGAATTTCGAACACTCAGGAAGGCAATAAACAAGTGAGAAGCATGGTATTAGTGTAGCAGTTATTTTTGGCTTGAGCACCAAACTCTTTGAATTTGAATTCAAAGATTTGTTTATAATTCCACCAAAGGCGATATATTTTTGCTCACAAAACTCTTGATGATCGCGCACCACCAAGTATACTTACATATAGGTAAGGTGTAACCGGCATGTAATTGTAACCTGTGAACTACTCCGCATGAGCATGAGTTGCCCTGTGGTAGGCTTATTGGCTCTCTGTAGATAACTAATCAGCCCAGGTCAACACCCGATCGACTCGAAAGATTTTAAGGAAGTGCGTTCCAACGATTTTACCGCAGCAGTTCCAATAGCTTG
Organism: Rhagoletis pomonella; assembly: GCF_013731165.1. Classification (NCBI taxonomy): domain Eukaryota; kingdom Metazoa; phylum Arthropoda; class Insecta; order Diptera; family Tephritidae; genus Rhagoletis; species Rhagoletis pomonella. Next base: position 13,234 of record NW_023461251.1, read on the forward strand.
TTCCTCTCCGTACCCTGGATAGAGAAAGCAAAAAATACAGAACACTTTTGCTTATCTAAGGTTCCGATTATTGGGCTAAGTTGGATAATTGAGTACAGATGGCACAACTGGATAGAGTTTACAGATTTTATAGGCGCTCCGAAATTGTAAGGCTGCTAATTTGGTATAAACCACTTTTTTTTTGTTTTTTTCGCCTATGCAAGTATCCCTTTTCAAATCCATATTTTCTTTATTTTCTGTAAATAGTTAAAGGAGGTTCTCTAAACTTGTATAACACTGGTTATTTTTTTGTGATCAGTGTATTACCTGATTGTTTTGCACATGGAAAATCATATAGCCTTAAGTTTCTTTGTCCTTTCTAAAGCTTGAGTAGTACCGAGTCTCCTTGTTTGATAGATGTGGTGCCCGATAATTGTATGAATTATTCTTAAGTCTGTATGATTTACATATCCCTTGATGCGCCATGTAATCAGTACCACCACCCTAATCATCGTCTTAACTTGCAAGCTAGTAAATCTATAGCAAAAAAAATTGCCTTCTATTCTACTATTTCTGAGCACTCTTTACAAAAAAAAAAATAGTCTAAAACATATTGCAGGCAAACAATACCCACTCGTACTTTTGCAAGAACCTGCAACATCATTTATCTTTTACATACAACAAATTTCTTACGCAGTCGAACACTTTTTCTTCTTTTGCCTCTCTTAATTTTATTTACATATCCTTCTTAGAAAGTCGGTAGAATACACGTGATGCGAGCAGCTAACCCGCAGTTGTTGTATGCAAATCCATAGACGTAATGTTCGTATGCGCCATACAAGCAAGAAGCTTCAAGTTTTTTTGCTTAGTCACTCGTTGCGCCATCAGCGTCATCAGCGGCAACAATGGAGCTTTGAAATGCACACGTTCGCATACATACTTACAAAAATATATCAGTTGTTTGGTCATCATTAGAAAATAACATCAAACGGCAAAGAAAAAAAATGGTAGTCAGTGTGAAGATGAAAAAAACGAAATAGGAGGGTATGTCTTCAAGTAGAAATAAGCATGAAGTCTTGACAGCAAACCAGCATTATAATATCGCCAAGCCAAGCATGTAGAAAATTGGAAGGATATATATTCGGTATCTTGTGATCTTTGGCTGGCAAGGCTAAAGACGTTTGCATGTTGCAACAATGACATGACAGGAAAAGTGACGTGCCGCAGTGGCGAATATACAACATATGTATGTATGTACAATACATTAGACAGTACCACCTTACCAGCAAGCAAAAAAAGTTCACCGTACAACCCTGAGTCAAGAGTATTTTTACAAGGCATTAAAAAAAAAATATGTTTTTTGACCGAAACTAGGGGTCGCTTTTTTACATTTTTCGGTGACACCGACTTTGGACAATACATTTTTTTTAAATAATTTTACGTAAATAATCAAAATATTTGCTTAGCAAAAGCTTAATGATTTTTGATGGTCTTTAGTTTACTGGCATTAGGGTGCAACGTTAAATTAAGTTAGGGTGGCTGCCAGTGACCGCACTAGCACAGCTAGGCCCTTAGATTGTGGGCTGCGGCTGGGTCCCCTCTATTCAGCAAGCGGAGATCGTTCGACCGTTTTTCGGCAAATTTTGGTCATGTAAGTTTCGTAATGTTGCAAGTGGTCCGACTTGCCCACCGGTCACTTGCTAGTTTAAAGGATAAATAGGTTCCTTAGAATGAACTGCAGGTAGCGAGTGGCATTCCTCCCCTTGTTGCCTATAGCAGGGAGTGAAGTGAATTATGTACTTCCTGGTAAAGAGCAGCAGGTAAGTTTTGTCTGGGATAACACCTAGACCTTTCTCCTTGGCCCATCTTTCAGTTAATCTTAGTCTGTCCCGCATGATATCACACAGATTTTGTGGAAATTTTCCACTCACAACTATCGAAAGGCCAAAAAAAATCTTTTGTTTCGAAATTACCTTGCAAAAAGACTTTACTGACTCAGGAGTGTACGATGAACTTTTTTCCGATACGGTCTAATGTACATACATTCATATGCGTATTCAAATTATTTTTGTATGTGTGTACTTCAAACAATTTTGCATGAGTGTGCGTATGAATGCATGCTTAGTTTTTGCGTAACATATTTATTTAGCAGCAGTTTACAAGTATTTGGCTTTTTATAGTGGTCGTACGCCTAAATATATGCTACACTTTTTTTTAAATATGTATGTAGTTGTGAGCTGGCTTTTTTTCTTGAGACTCCGTACCTCGCATAGGTTTCTTTCAAGTATTCATTCATCATTTATGTGCTGACTTCTTACGCAAAGTATGCTCATGAATATAAAAGTGATTTGTGTTTTACATTTTTTATCGGATAGTTCTGGGAGCTTTTTTTTAAATTTTTACTAGCGTTTGCGTTTTTCGCTATTTTTTCAATTTAAATTTCATACATGTCCTTTCGGCCCCATTAGCATATCTGTACTAAGCATTTGCCATAGAATCAATCACTTTCTTTAATACAAGGGTAGGTTTTTTATAGCAATATTTTTACATTTCTGTATATTGGCCCTATAACTGAACTTCCAGCAATCGATGCCGTGCTACCAGTTTTACCAAAAGTTTTGGGTCTGCACTTCTTATTAGTAAAAAGAAGTCGGCAAGTGTTCCATCGTATGATCGGAAAGTAGTATTTCCAATCCTGGAGCCTTGTGTACGTGTCCAAACTCTGTTTGCCTGGCGGTATATGAAGAGATAGCGTTATCGTTTGATTTCCGGTAGATAAAGCGGTTATTCCGTCATTAGCGCGGTGTCATAAGAAAGACTTCTTTAGGTAGCTTGTAAGCTATTTCTTTACCTTCAACACCCTTGTGTACTAGGACCCAATATATGTAGATGAATGGCGTTCGCTATGGCTACGCTTGCTAATGCCTACTTGCAATCTACATACAAGGATCTTCGGATAGGTACTGTATGAAAGTGGAGCATTAATGACTGCCTGAATGTCAATATACGTAAATGTTTTTCCGCTCAGTCGACGTATTTCTAGCAGCAGGTTTATAATATTACCTCAAAGAGCCCACATAAACATTCCACGATTTTGTTTCTTACTTTCAGTTGCATGGCTGGGAAGATAACATCCTTTCCTGGCGATTTAAATACCAAAGGAGCATATAGTGTCCATTCAATCTTTCTCGAAGTTAATAAAACTTTCCCAGAAATATCTAAATCTTCGTGGTCCGCAACTCTGGGTTATCTGCTGCATGCATTGAGTAACGCATCAAGTGATTCTTCGCTGTTCTGTATCCTCGTCTCATCCTCAATCTGGATAAATCCTGGTACTATGGTGGTTTTTACGCTCGTCAGCCTTGCTTTGTCATATGCTTCTCCTAGCCATTCTCATTTATCTCTTTTAAATTTTAAGCTGATCTTTGTACTTTTCACACTATTGGATGACTTCCGCCATCCCTCACTCGGCTCGCAGTTCCGAGTTCTATCATGGTACTCTCGTTTTACCTTTGGTAATTCTCAGAGCGCTCGAAGTATTAAAAACAGTAAAGAGAGTTGTTGCCTCGTTTTCGCAAATGCCCGCGTGTCCGAATCCTACTTTCTCTGAGCCTGGTTAAATGGGTCAGATTTGCGTTTATAAACTGAAGTACTTTTGTGTTTTACAAAATTAAATTTTTTAATATTGTTTTTTTTTTGTAATTTTAACTTTTCATTCCAATTCTGTTTAATGCTTGTTTTAAATTTTAGGCATTTTTTAAATTATGTTTTAATCTTTAAAATATAACTTTTTTTTAGTTTTCAAAACTGTTTTTATTGTTTTAATTTTTAGTTTAATTTAATTTTCGAATTAATTTTTCCTTTTCCTTATATTTTTTGATTCTTGGATGTTTTAAAAAATACATATTTGTTTTTGAAATTTTGTTAAATAATTTATGATTTTACATAAAATATTTTAATTTTTTTTAGTTTTTTGTTTTTACAATTTATGTACTCTTTAGATTTTTTTTTTACAATTTTTGTGTTTTAGGTTCTTTCTAATTTTAGTGGAATTTACACATTTGTGTTAATTTTTTTTTTTAGTTCATTACGCTCTAGAAAATAATGAAAGAAATTGTATCGAAAATAAGAAAAAGTTTTTCTCGCTTGCATTCTTATTGAGTTATTTTCTTTTACGTTTTATTGAGTTCGCTGTAAGAATAAACAGGGATATTTTTTAAGGTACCTTTGTAGAGTTTTTCTACATTTTTATTTTCTACAGCGGGCCATTACAATTTATGTATGTACATGTGTAAGTAAGAATTAAAAATGTTTTTTTTTTATTGATAAAATTTATTTAGTGGGGTTTCTTACAACTATTAATCATATTTGAACCTATTTTTTATTATTTCAGGACAGTTATAAAAATATACGGTACGTGCTAGATTTTATAATACAGATACTTTTTGACCCTTTAATTTGTAAAAAATTTTCAAAATTTTATGTGCTTATCAAATTTTATTTTAAATTTGTTGTTTTTTCAACTTTTTATTATTACTTGTATTATTTGACAATATTTTGAAAACATTTCTATTAACAAAATTTTTTCTTGCTCTAAGTTTTGTACTCTCCTTCGTTTTTCTTTGTATTCATTTAAATTCCCACATTCCCACATAGTACAATACATCTTCAGCTTTCGCATTATTTTTCTAAATGCTTGCAAATCTACTCTTTTCTTACTTCGACACACTCACAGCTCCGATTATTACTTTGCATATTTTATTTGATATTTTCTACACGCAAATTATGCATAGAAAAAATGTTCAATAAATATTTCTTAAACTTGTTTGCTTTCCATGCAATTTCATATGACTTTCTTATTCATTTGTAAGCAAATTTGCGTATTCACAATGGCAAGCTTACTCCCTATGCACTTGGAATGTGGCCTCTCGCATCCGGCGGTCATACTTGTAAATCGCATTGCCTTCACTTGGATTTTACTGGCACTTATCGCATAAGCGCCGCTCAAGGCTTTGCATAGATTACTTTATTTGTATGCCATTTTTCGATTTTTTTTTTATTTTTCATTTATATGCATGTGTATGTATGTATGTATTTTGTATGCCCTCACTTCTGCCATACCTTCTGGCTCATCATCAACTGCCGCGCAGCGTTCATTCATTGCTCCACTCACTCGTTCACCTTCTCACTCACTTGACTCGCCTTCGAGTAGCCCTCAAGTGCTGGTTGGCAAGAAGATTTTACAATTCAAATTAATATTTGCAGTTGACCTACTTTCGAAAGCTGCTTTCTTTATCTCCTTGAATTTACTCGTATTTATTTGGCCCTTTGTTTCTGTTTGTCTATTTGTTATTGCTTTATACAACTATATACTAAGATAGCCAACATGAAGTTTCTACTATTTTCTGTATTTATATAGTTTATCTTCTGTTTTCACTTTCTCTTGATGAATTTTTATTCGGATTATGATTTTGCAAATTACGATATAAATAAATAAATAAAATAAATGAATTTTTCATAATTCCAAGTGTCAGCAAAGTTTTGCGGATATTGAATGTAAATTCTTGCAAGAGCTTAGTTAAAGTATACAAAAAAAATTTGTAAAATGAAACGTGCCTTTGCTGACATTCAAATGTAATACATACATTCATACATATACATATCAGCAAATCTCCCGAGTTGTTTTTTTTAGTTAGATTCTCTTTTCTCGCCAGAAAAAACGCTTAAGCATTCTTCTTGCATTTATTTCAATCAATGGAGTTCCGAAATAAGTTCAATAAAAAATAAATAAAAAGTATTTTAACAGTTTTACCATTAAAACGTTTATTTAAGTGAAAAAGTACCGAAATTACTAATTTTTTTATTGTCATTCGACCACAAACCACAACTACGTGTATATGAGCAAGAGTTGTTATTTTAAATTTTTTAGTTTATATTTTTAAGTTTTTATTTAAATGTAATTTCGCAATGAAATCTTGTTCTTTATGAAAAACTGAAAATAATACTTCATGCTACATCATACTGTACAGTATCGTCTAATTTGAGAAGACATCGGCTCCACGGACCCCACCCTACGATGTCCGGTCATGTCAAGCAGCTTCGCCGACCTTCCCACACGCACAAACGTACATGCTGGCGATAGTCAGTTTCGCAAGGTTGGCACTGCAGCAACGGCCTCTTTCACTCCATCCAGACGCACTGCGGAAGCCAGCATTTGAAGACTTGCAACTTCGCCTCTGGTGTGAGTAAGGTCCCTGTCTAATCCGACGGGGCGTGACGACAGAGTGGAGATCTCATTCTTTCATTACGTCTCGTCCGACTCGAAGAAATGCGAGAGCTATTTTAGCCGAAAATTCCCACTGCATACTTCGGTAGATAAGGCCAAACGTTGAGTGATCAGCAGGCTGCATAGACCACCCAAAAATAGTGCGTCATTTGATTTCACCTGCGGTAAAGTCGAGTTTGCCATCCCGAAGGCGACAGCCTTTAAAGCCATTGAACCCAACGGAATGCGAATGCTGCTGGAGTAGCGTATCTCACCAAGGTCCAAAGTCCACAACTTGTCAATGGACGCTCTCATTATTACCGATGTGTGGTATTCGACGGGAGTGGTCGCACTGCTGAAACCGGGGAGCCAGCCAACAAAGGAGCGCCTTATGGTCCGATAAGGCTCCTTTTCCCCGTAACAAAGGCACTTCAGGCCTTGCTTCTCCCGATGTTCACATACCACTTGGCACCTGAAAAGTATCATCATCGTTTCTATAAAGTGCACAGCACAACAACAGCACTTGACGCCTTAAATAACCAAACCACCCCTGTGAGAGAACAACCCCAGTAGTGTTGGACCTGTCAAAGGCGTTTGACACCGTTTATCACTCCACACTACTAGAATATATCGAGACTTCCTCTCTCCCTCAAATGGTGGTTAGCGAATTATATAAATAGTCGCTCATCGGTAACCTTTCGAGATCAAATTTCAAAACCAAGAAGAATTACGCAAAGGGTTCCACAGGGGGTGGCGTGCTCTCCCGTCAATTGTTTAAATTTTTTCTCTCATAGCTTCCTCCGCCACGGGATGGAATTTCCCTGGTCTCGTACGCTGACGAGTGCTCGAAATTGGCGTCTGGGAATGGAATTGATGACCTCTGCTCGAAAATAAACGGTTACCTCTCCAAACTTTCTCACTTTTTCACTGAAAGGAGCCTAACCCTCTCCCCAACAAAATCAACGGAGACCATCTTCAGCGCTTGGACGAGGCCAGGATTCAACTACGCATTCACGTCGATGGCACTGCAATTCCGAAAATGAACAACACGAAAATGTTAGGGCCTTATTAGCCTGCTTTCCTTCCACCGCAACAAGGTCCTCAAGTCACTCGGTGGTATTACCTAGATCAAAAACAACTAAACGTTGCTAGCAACACACAAGGTAAATGGCAGGCCGGTTCTGAACTATGCTACACCTGTTTGGTCGCCGGGGACTAGTTGTACGTAGTGGACGAAGCTGAAAACTTATCAGAAAGCCGCAATCTGGACAGCTAACGGATGTCTTCTAATGCCGTCTGAGCAGCAACTTCACAGCGAAGTCCAAATGCGTCCAGTTAAGGAGCTTAAGCAAAAGGCTTATAATGGGTTTGCGCAGGCGTGAGCACCCCAATAGATGATTGCTTTAAGAAGAGCCTTCAGCAAGGCACGCCAGAAGGCATCTTTTCGAGTACATGAACGCGTTCAAGATTTATATCGACAAACCACTGCACTCGACGAGTGATCAATGGCATTCATAGAGAGTCGGCCAACACCTACCATGGCTCTGGAATAATGAATGCCTGATCGGAGTGCAATATCCACTTATTGCAGACTATGAGCTTCGAGACCCGCGCTACTCTGGTCCAATTACGGAGGGGCTATTGTAGCAGTCTCGATAGCTACTTGCACAGACTCGACCCGGATATCGCCAAAAGTGTCCGGCATGTGGAAACCAGCCCCACAAGACCAATTAGCTCTTCACATGTCAGCTCAATACCACTCAGCTAACACCTCGCCTCCTTTGGTCCGAATCAGTGTTTTGACGAAGTCACTGCTGTAGTATCATTTGAGCGAAAGTTATGTGATGCATGCTCAGGTCTAGGCTGTTCCAGAACTTTTACCGATGTATGCAGATCAGAACTTGGTACCGCAGCAGCGATATTCGTTGAGTAGTATAACGTCAAATACTTACTTCCATTCGCAAGGAAGGCAAGCATTTTTTTGCCTTTTCTAGCGAAAGTTTTTGCATCACTTAGCAAATTATCGGAAAGAAAATATGGGCGCGCAAAGGACTCTTTTCAACCCAATTATGTGCTCTGGTGCTGCTAATGAAGGCAAGTACAGCATTAGTAACGTTAGTATTTCCTCCGACCGCAATTGAAGACATGAAATACTGATTGGCTCTAATCAATGCAAAGAATCTGATTGCAGATTTACAATGTAACCAAGCAAAGAGGCAACATACTTATTTACAAAATTTTAAACAAAAGATAAAGCAACAAAAATGCGCCATTAATGTGCAACGAGCAGAGTAATCACTTGCATTGGCAATGCGTTTGATAACGATTTGCTGAATGCCGTACAAATAAGCACGCGCGTGCGCACATAGTGAAAGCACTTGGCCATAAATAGCGCCCAAGGACAAAGGGATGCAGCTGCAGCAGTGTGTTGTATAAGCACTGCAAAGGAAGAGGCAGAGAGCACTTTTTGCCAGCAGATATTTTTAGGTCATTGCGCAGCGTATTCGAATTTCAAAATAAAAACCAATTTGCATGGAATGGCAATAGTGACATTGGCGTGGGAAGCACGCTAGCAAACGAGGACAGACAGAAAGTGAGTACGAAGGTGGGCGGCAGAGGGCTGCATGACAACGGGGCAGCTTAGCTGATGCATATTCAATGCGGAGAATGCATACCAAAGACCGAGCGCTGCATGCAGCAGATACATAAGTCAGGGTCGACTACTCACGTGCATTAGAATGTGCAAGCTTTTATAACCCCCTTAACAGTAAATACATATACATATGGCCGTGAGTGTGTCCGTTGTTGTGCAATAGCGCTTTGTTGCTTATGCGCCCCCAGCGAACAGCTGAAGCTGACCCACGCCAGAATCCATGAAACTATGTGTGCATATACCCAAAGCATGAGGCTGCATGCATTCATGGCATGCAATTTCATTTTAAATATTACAAAGTAATATTTGCAGATATGTGAAATTTCATCGGTTCTAACTCTTGCGTGTACAACCACCCACCGAACACGCTCTCCACCTTGTCAGCAGCCAAAATAAGTTAAGACGAAAAAAAATGCACTCGATGCAAAATGCTTGGCGCTCGTTTATTTGATGCCACTTTGAGTGGAATGTGCATGCAAACGTTTGAGCGCATATGTGTGTGTGTGCGTGTGTAAGTGCATTGGTACTCGCGCGTGTCCTTTGGCCTGCTTATTTGTTCGCATAAAGGATAAGTGCCAGTTAATGGTATTAAATTTCATGCGTGGCTTCCGCTTGACTACAACAACAACAACAACAGGAAAAGTAACAAATAACTGCAATAAAATGTGCGCTCTACACACTCACACACACGCACACACATGTAGCTGCCGCACTCACGCATGCATGCTTGCGCTACTTTGCATCCTTGCATTTGCTCTTATTGTTATTATTATTATTATCAGCTGCCAGGCACTCGTTGCCTGCTTACCGCTGCTGTCTATCTTCCTCTACTGCTTCCCTCTTTATCCTATTGCTCGCACTCATGTTGTCCGCTGCTGCCATTGCACTTGACATGAGACATCAAAGCTGCTTTTTGCATGTAATTTGCATACGCGCTCCTTTCACACTTGTCCGCAGCCAGCCACTCGACTCTGCATTTGCTTGCTCATTTATGTAATGGTGATTGCATGTTTTTCGTTTCGTTTCGTTGCTCGGAGTCCTTGTGACGTTCGTTGACAATGTTCGTAAATACTTTTTTTAAACCACTTGAATGTTTGTTGTGTGCGTCCTTTTGTAGTCCGCCCTCCGTAAGGAGAATGTAGTTATTTTAATAAAACCTAATTGCGCGCATGCTGTGATTTGCATTAATGCAGCCAAATTGCATACTTAACAAGGATGCGATAAGGTGACTTGTGAACACAATTACTCGCATGAAATAGCTTATAAACCTTTTGTTGGGATGAGATCTTGCATACTTACTTACGTATATTTGGCATACAAATTACTTAGGGATTCGCTCAAGAATAATATCCTCAGGCAGTGGAATAAATTGCGCGATTGCCGAACAAAATAACATGAAAGGTTGATAACTAGTATAACAAGCCTATGACGCAGTTAAGGTGATTAAATACCCCAAACATCAACTGTACCAGATATCGTTCTCGTAGAGCGCTTCCGGGCTGGTTAAGAAGGGCGAATCCTGGTGGTGGATCCTTTTTATCTTACCGCGCGAAGGGTATATTTTGTGAGCCATAGAACATCCCGGCCAGAAAGATCTTGCAATAACACATGTCCTTATTTTCTACCACCATTTGCTGAGATGACATGAGGATCGTCTATTGACGAGTCGTACACAGTAAGCAGGATTATTCGCACTCATCTGCCTTTTCTGTAATTTAGACTATTACCTACATATATACATACATAAATATGACTGGACAGTACTCTGTGAGGCACTGATTGCTACTTTCTTATTAGGGTAAAATTTGTATATGCATTGTCATCATAGCGAAAACCAGCAGGCAATCGACTCCATTATTAACAGCAGATACCTATGCCTGAAAAGCACTAAAGTAACGTGGGAGCCTAAATTTATGAGCTTCGAGTAAAAAATCCTACCACCAACCCTTTGGTCAAGCTTCGACCGTTCGAGAGTTCGCCAGTTAGGGCGCCCAGTTCTAGAGTCAATTAAGCATACGGGAGTAATCCGAATGGTGCACCCATTGATTCCAGTGAATGACTCAGCAAATTGCCTCATTTCTTATAATCGATCATAAGTACTCAGTAAATAAACAGCAAAGTTACAGCGATTTAAGATTTCTAATTCGGCCGTACTAAATGTTGATGTTGATAGATAACTCATACGCCATGGCATTCGAGTATCATAAGGTCTGGAACGCACTAGAGTACTGTAGTGCAGGAAAAAGCATTCGATGGAGCTTTTTTTTGCACTAAACGCATGTATTTTCTGGCGCTAAATGACAGATGTTGTTCTGCACTGCACGTTTCTACACTTTTAGTGCCCTCATCGAACAGACGTATGGGCAGACAAGTATAAAACAGTAGGATGAAATTAAGATAAAGATTAACATTAAGATTTAGATTAAGTTTAAGATTAAGATTGAGATTAAGATTAAGATTAAGACTAAGATTATGATGATGGTTAAAATTAAGATTAAGACTTAAATTAAGATTAGGACTAAGATTAAGATTAAGACTAAGATTATGATTAAGATTAAGATTAAGATTTAGAAATTAAGGATAAAATTGAGATTAAGTTATTGATTAAGATTAAGATTAAAATTATTAAGATTAATATTAAAATTAAGACTAAGATTAGGATTAAGATAAAGATTAACAATAAAATTAAGATTTAAATTAAGATTAAGACTAAGATTAAGATTAAGACTAAGATTAGGATTAAGTTTAAGATTAAGATTAAGATTAAGATTAAGATTAAGATTAAGATTAAGGTATAGATTAAGATTAAAATTAAGACATTGATTAAGATTAAGATTAAAATTACTAAAACTAATGTTAAGATTAAAATAAAGATTAACATTAGCATGAAGATTAAGATTAAGATTAGGATTAAGAGAAGGATTAAGATTAAGTCTAAAATATATTAAGACTAAGATGAGGACTAAGTTAAATAATAACATTTAGATTAATTAAAATTGAGATTCGGATTAAGATTTATTGGCGTAGGGTATTCACAATTAAATTCTTTTGTATGCGGACCAAACCAGTTTAAAGTACGTGAAGCACATACATCCAATATGTGTCGTCAGTGCTTCATAACTTCTCTTTATGACGATGATCTCCGGTTGCCCCAATAAATTTAAATTTATATGACTGTTAAAATTTTTAAATAAAAAAATTTTGTTATTTCAAATTCATCTACAAATGTCAAAGAAGTTTCGTAGGTTAGGAAGAAAAACTTTTTTTTGATATAATAAAATAATAACAAAAAGTTATTTGCAAAATGCCTTTTTTTGCGTTTTCAAAAGTGACACTACGCCTAAAGCTTTATTACATCTAGCACACACATGCAGCCTTGGAAGTTATTTCGATAAAAACATACCTTTAGTAAAATTGTCTTAGGAGAATTTGACACAAATTCCTACGTGTATAGCAAGCCGGAGATAAATAAATAGTAACAAAAAATAAGAATAACTAAGTCAGAATTATCGAAAAACTGTGACAAAGTATAAATTAGATTTTCATGTAACGCCAAAGAACGCAAAAACTCGACTAACTTAATAAAATAATGTCAAAACTAAGTACCAACAGCAGCAGCAGCAAATTCTGCTGCTATAAACAAATAACTTTAATAGTGAGTGGATGCGAAGAAAAGTGAAGTTGAGAGAGGGAGAGTGCTTTAGAAAAAAAATGCAGCACCAAAGCTTGTGAATAGTTTTATATAGCTTCAAGGGAGCACATATCCGCAATGCTAGCATACAACTGCATTAGAAGGCGTATGTGACTTTCTTAAATATGCATCTAAGTGTATATGTTTGTATATATTCAAAAGTATGTATGTGCGTTTTTAAGCTACAACACTTCACTATTACTAGTTGCAAATTCAAATTTAAAGTTCGACTTTGTTGAACTTTTGTGCAAAGTGACAGTGCGAGCAGATGTGAGCCTTCGAATGTTCCAAATGTCGAAGACAAGTCGCCCAATATATGCAACACTGCCACAACATATGAAATCCAAATGTGCACCCTCAAGTACTTGGAATATCATACATGTAAATACCTACATATATATGTACATGCCTATATGTATATACATTAGGGCGGGTCAAATATTTTTGTTATATGCGCGTATAGCATTGGAGGATTATACTTGTAATTCTAAGCAAATTTGCCGAAGAAACCATGGGTCTTAAATCAGTTTATAGTTTGCCAAATTTCGAATATAAAAATTTGTAATTTAAGAAAAAAATAAGTGCAGAATTGGATTCATCATACCAAAAAACCTCTTATAGCATATTTTTGTACATTATTTAAACACTTTTTTACGGCACGCTACATCAAAATGCTAAGAAACCTATTTTCGAAAAATCGGCAAACTCCAAATTGATTTTAGACCCATGGTTTCTTCGGCAAATTTGCTTAGAATTACAAGTATAATCCTATATACGCGCAAAGTCGAAAAAATTTCCAAATACAAATTGCCCAGCCCTAATGTACATACATACATACATAGTACATACGCTTCTCAACTAGCTTGCATGTCAATTTTAAAAGCATCTGTTGGGGAATTTCCAAAGTGTATTTGCCACAAGTATTTGAATGTTGAGCGCGTTGGCAAAGGACAAGAGGTCTAAGTAGTTAGTTGGGGGAAGTTTTTGAAAACTATTTTGACAATTTGCTTTCCAGTTGCTACGTACGGGTACCTAGCTATTCACTACTGGTATATGTTTTGTAGCTCACGCGCAGCATGGTTTTTAAAGTGCCCTGGTTTAGCGGGTTTCGGAGAGCTACATAAGTAACTTTTACTGAATAAAAGTGTTTTTGATAAATTATAATTTTTAATTAAAAAATCGATAAGACGAATTAAATAAAAGATTTGATTACAAAATACGCAACACAAAAATTTAAGATGCGGAGCAGGAAATATGGTGTACAGTAAATGCTTTTTGGGGGCATTGCACTTTTTTATGCACAGTCATTTTCTGAGAGAATTTAGAGAAGGAAATGGTCAGATGCCTAATGCACGGTAGAGAGAACAGAGGTGGCCCATCTCTTACAGCTATTCCGCTCTCAGTGAATTTGACAAAATCGATGTTTGTATTTTTTTTATACAAAAAGAACGCATCGCAAGCCTAACCCCCGTAGGGTGGAACTTCAATCCAAATTAGAAATCCTTGTCTGTCCGTTATACCGTGGGCAACCATGGTCGTCAAGTAGGGAAATTCGGATACAAAAATGTAGAATATTCTGACAGTCTTATAGACTGATAACAAGGCGTGGCATATTTTAAGGCGTCCGTGGTCTTCACTAAGCCAAGTTTAAATACATAATTTTTGCGTAGTGATTCTTATAATCCCACTGTTGGTCATAAAAACTAGTTTATTAGCGCCAGTTGCCCACTATTCAAAAGCATGATTTCAGCTTCGTTTACGCACATACAAAGTTTTATTACAAAAGTACTTAACCTTCGAAAATATTAGCACCTCTTA
>NW_023461252.1:0-20093 GCF_013731165.1 Rhagoletis pomonella
ATTGGCGGTGGGTGAATTTATTTATTTTTTTGGTTTATCTTTTTTTTTAAGGCAACATTATTTATGAACACGTTTTTACTTCGCTCTCTCTCTCTCCCTCTCTTCCCACAGGTTGGCTATATGATGTAACCGATTCGTATGGCCCCGCTTTCCTCATGGCCGGCATTACGATTGCTATTAGTGGTATTATGCTCTTCGGTATTCCACCACTTCAACGACATATCGAGGCGAAGACCAAAAAACAACAGCAAGCGACTGCGCAGACGTTATCGCTAAGTTAGTGTCATGCCTTGGCAGGATGTACTGGTAGGCTAAGTGCCGCACCATTTTCCGCTCCGTCCTCTTGCAGGACTTTTTGATACAAATATGTGTTAAGCGCGTTTATTTGCCAATACTTTTTTAATGTTTTATGTTTTTTTGTAATTATTTTTTAGATTTACGTATGTACATATATGAAAACTAGCTAGATAGATATGTTTGAGAAAGAAGTACCTTTAGGGCACATCTCAAAAATAGGGAATCAATTTTGCCTTTAATATACATATGTATGTATGTAAACACACACATATGTATATTTATGTACAAGTCTTTGAAATTAATCTAGCTTAAAGTAAATAAAAAAATTTGAAATTTATTGTAGCTACTAGTATAGAAAATGAGAGCGTATGGGTCTTATATAGTTGCATGTGAAATGACAAATGAATATAAGAAAAGGAATCGTACCATACTACCGTTAGTTGCTCATCTGAAATAGTCATATCACAAGTTAAAATAATGAAAATATTTTCTCTTGTCAATACTTGCCTCCACTTTAAGTATAATTGCTCAGGTAAACTATGGCACATATCGAATGCTTAAACTCTATGTACAATAATTGTTATGGGTATTCACGATTTGCTGTAAAGTCACATACATATGCACATATATGAACGTATGCAGTTTCGTTGCAAAAGTAAAAAGCAGTGTCGTACTGAAAAACCATTCTTCACAGATTTTGTATTGTATGCATGCATGTATGTAGTTGTACAAAGTCTCAAATCCATTTGAAGAGGTATACAAATAAGTTTTGAAGGATTTGTTGCTCGAGTTTTAAACTTAAATGTCCGTATGCAGTTCTCAAGAAAAATCACAAGAAATGTTTTTCATTATTTATGTTTCTAGGAAAATAATTTTGCGGTTGCTGTAAATTTTCTTGAAGAAATAAATATACGACCAGGGCATATTGAACAAGTAGTATCAGTTGAGCAGCTGATTTGATCTTTTCCCAAATTATTTGGTCTCTAAAATGTCAAATATTTTTAATTTCTTCTCAAAAAAAAATTATAAATTGTCAAATTTTTTTTGCAAGTGAAATCGTTTCCCATAAAAAACAAGTGATTGAAAAGCAACTTTTGGAGAGTTCACCTAACAATGTAGCACAATCGCTGATTACTGGGTCTTGCAAATGATGAATCAATGTTTCGAGAAGCAAACAAAGTTACTGAAAAAGAAAGTCGCGCCAATTTTTATTTTTTCCAAAATTAACTTTTAATTTTAGTTTGTTTGTATTTCAGATGGTACACTTGATTTTCAAGAAAAAAACCAGAACAGTTTTTGACGCTTTAGATACCAGAAGCAACAAAAAAATACACGTAAAAGTTGTTTTCGCTCTAATGCTGTTTGATATGCCTTGTATACGACCATTTTTTTTCTTAAGAGTTTCATACTGATTTAAGAAATTTCGATCGAAGAAAATTTCTTTTTCTTTTCTTGTACATACATACGTCAATTTATATGAATTTTTAGTTTTTCTTGACAGCTGCAGACAGGCCTAGAAAGAGTATCAAGCCAATTTTTTGATACCTTCAACTGAAGTAAGGCATAAGGACACTCTGATGATTCAAGGTCTGGGCTATAAGGCGGGTGGGTTTGGACTTCCCATCCGGCGCCATCGAGATAAGTTTTCACCACTTGTGCGACATGCGGGCGCGTATTGTCAGGGTGGCAGAGTAATGACTCATGTTTGGCTGCCTATTCCGGCCGGTTTTTCGTAATCGATCGCTTCTCTGGCATCAGTTGTTGTCTGTAGAGAGCTCCATCGATCGTCTGAATACTTTTTGGAAACTCATAATACGGGGTTCCCTATTGGGGGTTGGCTTGTTGAGTCACACCTAATATGGTTTTCATCCAATTCGGCGTCTATAGGGTTTGATGGCCTTCCTTCCAGCTCATTGTCGGTAGTGTCTAAATCACCAATTCTGAAACGTCTGAACCAGTATAAAACAGATTGAAATTGTTGGGCAATGCTCTCTGTTAGCCTCACACAGCAGCCAATGACTTTCTGCTGCCATTTTATTCAGTGCTTTTCAGTTTCGTAGTTGTCGCACGAAAAAAAGTCGTTTAAACTTTGATGAAATAACAATTACAATAGAATGTGGTTAAATAATGGCGCTTTAATATGGAGTTGGCTGCAGCATTGTCTGGTTCGCTTAAATTCTAATGGTACCCTCTGTTGACAATCCTTTAAAACTTGCTTGTGTACCAATACGATACGATGCGCTGGAACTTATTTAAAAATAAATACACGTAGTTTATGTAGAGATATATATTTGATATAGGCATACATACATCACGGTGAAACAACAGGTGCAGTAATAAAACAGCTTTCTCGTTTTATTCTCCTGACATTCGGCTATCTTATAGAACTTTTCAAAGGCACATTTTTAATTAAGATAGTGTCAAATCTTTCTTCTGACTCTCGCTACTACACCTGGTATAATTTCACCGTGTACATACATATGTATAGAGTTCTGCTCAAATTAAAAACAAATTGTAAAACTGAATTAAAAGTAATAGATAATGTTTTTTTTTTTACATAATTTATATGCTGAGTTTTGTGTATTTCGCATGTTTTTCACAAATGTACCTATGTATTTAAGTAATTCTTAACTTTTTAATTTTTTATGTATTTTTCAGTTTTAGATCAGAAAAAAAATAAATCAAGCCAAAATTTCTTATTCCATGTACGAATGACTTAATTAACTAGATATACTCAAATAATAAGTAAAATATAAAAAAACATTAAACCATGACGCTTTTCTTTTTACAAAATACAAAAAAAAATTGGGATCCAGAAATGAAGGGGGTACGCTCTTTATCTAAAATATTTTATCATGCTCGTTTCTAACAAAGACGTATATTCTTTGGCGTCACGCGGTATTTTGCCTGAATTTGAATATGGAAACAAAGCAAGAGTGCCCAGTGGCAAACGAAAATTAATTCTTAGTGCAGCGTCTCGCACAAACACACAGTGGGACGTCCCCATATAGGCTGCGGCGAAAAGTAGTAAACGTTCGCTGAAATTTCGTATATGCTCTTTTCTGCACTTAAGAATGGAGAAATGTTTAAAATGGTAAAAGTAGATGCAATGACATGCCACAGCTCTTGAATATATCAGCGGCATGGTGCCAGTTTTTAAAAATGTTAATTCGAATCTCAATTTTATAATTTTTTCTATTGGGGCGTAGTTTGTGTAATATAAATCTTCTTTCGACGTAAATATAACTACAAGTAGTGCAGGAATCCTTTTTTAATTGCAAAATAATTGTATATATATTTTTTTTTTTGAAGGGAAAGCGCCATAAAACTTGGCATGCAAGTATAATTATAGAAAAAAATACACCAGTCAGTTTGTCTGAAAAGGCTAAATATGCAATATAAAACTTAAATATTTATGTATTGGCTTAATATTTAACAACATTTTTGTTAAATTAATAATAGCCCAGCATGAAAAGCAGATACTGTTTTTCATTATTATTGACTGCTTTGTTTTATTACAATTCAAATCGTTGCCCTATGGGGAAAATCTCTAGTTCTGAACTGGTGCGCTTCTAGTACACTTAGGCCCAGTACTGGTTCGCGATAAATCGCTTTTTCATGTAAACAACTGGCGAATTAAAATGGCGATGTCCCAGAAAGTGTCAATTGCCGCCCGCTGCATACCTTTTTCGATAGTTCCAAAGTAGTCCTTAATTCCGAACCAGTTCTAAATTCGTCACCTTAGATATAGTCTTCTAATGAAAAAAAAAGAAACAAAATTCACTGATTTTGGACCGGTGGAGTTACTATCGGACTAGTTCGTTTTTGGCGATAAAAATCTAGTATGGAACTAGAAATTTGATTGACTAAGTCGTGGTTTCCCTGCAGGGTGAATACAAACATACAAACGTATTATATGTGTAAAGGTTAACAAATAAATATTTTCCCTTAAGTTGTAGCTACCGTTGCTTAGCATTCTTCACACTGGGCTATTGGCAAGACTAGCCAAATATTCACTATGCCAATTGTGTCTTCTTCCTTGTTGAAATAATGAAATATATATTCATTTATTGGATGTATATTTTAATTAAAAAAAAAATGTGAAAAGTGCTGTTGTAGGGGCGGCACATTTTCGCGAGCTGTATGTTATTTCCCGTTGCTATTTTCGAGCGTACGCCGCAATTTCTTTGATTACAATCAGAGCTACATTAATCATTTGTAAATAAATATAAATTTGGCAAATATGAAACTGCCAGAGGGGCTTGTAGGAAGATATCAAAAGCTTTAAAACAATTAAAATTTAAATTGGTTTAACTAATTTTGGAGTTAGTATAAGTTAAAAAAAACAGCAACAAATAATATTTTCTTTTTTAATAAAAAATAATTGCAAATATTTTTTAAATTTTTGTGATATACAGAGCTATTTTTCTTATTAATACATACTAGCCGACCCGACAGACGGAAAGCGACTTACATTTCACGTTTACACTTTTGCTTTACGGTGTGCGTCTTGATGGAGGAGTTTACAGTTTTACGCCACCTCTGATCGGCCAGCGGATTTCATGAGACTACCTTCCGAGGGGCGACCGCTGTTAGGAGTGCATAAGAAACAAGGAACTACATACATTGCGTCTCACACCATATATGACCTAAGGCCAGGAGATGTCCTTGTATGGCTTCATCTATTCACACAAAAGGATAAAAGGTTTCTGGTCCAAGTTGTGATTCAATGACTGCTTTTAAGAAGAGGGCTTCAGAGCAACCCTGGTTCAATTTTTTGCTCCAGGGTCGGACAACGATTCATAGGATTCTCCAATTAGTATAGGATGAGATTGTAGAAACAAACGCCTTTCATTGGATAAACACCAGATTCTTCCGGTATATAGAAGCGGCTAACGTGACTAGTGGTCTCTAAAACTTCGTTTTATCTCGAACGGGTTGGAAGGGCCCTTTCCAATTTTGACTTATGGAATATAATTCCAACTGCGAACATAAGAAACCCAACTTAGGCACAACTCAGAAATACGCTTTTTGTTGGCACTCAGTGAAAATAGTAAAATCTCATATTTGAACAATTAGTAGTAGCTATATGTTATAGTGGTCCGATTTTGCAGCTTCCGAAAAATGATTTATACATTAAAAAATGCACCCATATACCAAATCGGACTAAAGTTATAAAACCATTTCATGTTCATGAAAGGTATAACAAACGCGGTTATATTTTTCAGTACAGAACAATTCTAGGGCTTGAGAGCATCAAAATTCCGACCTTACTTTTTTGGACCACCCTAATGTGCATACAAACATAATATGCACATATATCTGAACTATATCGCAAATGTACCTATACACAAATGAACATACATATTTTTTTTTGGCATTTGTAAATTAGAATGGGCACTTCAGTGAGCATTTTTACATTGTTAAATTTGTAATTATCTTCAAAAATCTTTGCGCCCATTTTAGCGGGTACTCAGCGCGAACAACATGCGAAGAACATTGTTGCACTGTGTCTGGTTCTAAATGCTTGTTGACAGATTTATTAAGCGTGTTGCAGTGCAGGAGCAAGTAATTTTACCCTCTTGACGTAATACTCGTAGTCAATTTTATAGACTTTCTGTTTTGTTTAGATAATTTCATTTATTTGGGGATTTGAGAAATTTTCTATGTAATCGTTGCAATTCTTAACACTTAATTCGCTATTAAATGCAAAGAGTATTTGCTTAAAGTTTTCCGTTTAATTTCTTTTCTTTTTTACTACCAATAATAATAAAAAGTTGTCACAGAACTAAAAGAAAGTACAGCATGTCTGCTTTTTTCAACTGTTGAGTATTTTACATGACTGGTAGGCATGGCCGTGACAGAATATGGCAACAAGCTATAACATTTTTCATATTTCTTCATTCCTAGACAAAAGCTCAATATGTATGTATATATGTTTCAAATTTTAGCATAGTCATAGCGTAGAGTAAGGAATTGGAATTCTGGGTGTCCGGAAAAAACAAAAACAGCACTCAGGCGGTATGGTCTATTGTAATCATAATCATACCTGTACAAAAAATGTCATTTTATTATATTATATTTATGTTATTTTTTTTGTTGGTAATTTTTACTGGCGGTGGAGGAGAAGCTCGGCCAAACACTAACCTATGTGTAAGCGCTATTCTATTATTAATATTTTTATTAACTCTAAAAAAATGCGTTGGACAAAAACCTGTCTAATCATCACGTTTTATCTACAATCCACTTTGTTTTATAGTTTCAACTTGTTTCGTAAAATGTTTTCAAAATCATTTTGTGGGTGACTCTAGCGAAAGGTCAACCGCGAAAAGAAAATAAAAGTCATATAGACACTTTTTGAATTTTCGTGAACTTTATATAATGATTTAAATGGTTACTTGTAGAATGAACTATATTTCCGTAAATAAATAATGAAAAAATTTGAATGAAAATAATTGTGAATATTATATTAGAACAAGGAATACACTTACATTTGACATTGACTGTATGTTTAAATCTTTACTATAAATTGTTCTAATTTTTTTTTTAATAAAGGGCTACTTGATTATTATGCAAATATAAAAAACCGTTTTGAAAATTTTGATCTTTTCATTTTATTTATTAACTTTTTGTTATTTAAATGTCACGTCACGTCAGACTGGAAATGCCTATTTTCAAAATTCAACTTTCTTAAAAACCTTTCGTTTCCTATCCTCATTTCATAGAATCGCCAGACAATAAAAGCATTCACATTCTTCGCGACCACATTTATGTTAGACTAGTAGATCTTCGGAAGCAGGGAAGATATCTTCTTATGTTTTAGGATCACAACTTTTGGTTTGTTGGCATGGGCCAAGACCAGTTGGTTGCTTGTCCAGGTTTTAATTCCATTCGGACCCCTTTGTCTATGACAACAGCGCCTTAAGTCTTGCGTGGAAAAATTTTCCTATATTTGTTTGACATCATTCCCATTTCGCCGCCATACAAGTAATAGAACTGCTCAC
Organism: Rhagoletis pomonella; assembly: GCF_013731165.1. Lineage (NCBI taxonomy): Eukaryota > Metazoa > Arthropoda > Insecta > Diptera > Tephritidae > Rhagoletis > Rhagoletis pomonella. The sequence goes on from NW_023461252.1 coordinate 7,302, forward strand.
ATTTGCCAACAATAAAAATTGTGTTCCATATGTTGGACGCTGGCATTGAAAGGGTTAAATTCCCACTAGATTTCAAACTTTTCAATTTGCTGCTTGGTTGGTTGAGTTGTCTGAAAGATTGGCTTGAGTTGACTTGATATGTACTACGGCCAAGATGACAGCTGTCAAGGAATGTCATCTATGTTCTGCTAGTCTAATTAAAATTAAAATAAAGTGAACTGAACATTTGCGGGCGTACAGGCATACATATGTAGATATCAAAGTGCACAATCAGACATTTATAAAAAAAAAGTACTTAACAGCAAGAAGACAGCCAAGGAATTTACTTAATTAATTCACTCAACGTCGGAAATGAAGCGTAATCACATTTTTCTTAATATGTACTATCATTTTATTATTTTTTATTCAAATATTTTTATTGGGCTTCTTCTAATGAGTTCAGACTTTGTATGAAATACAATTTTAGAAAAAAAACATAAACATGTAATTTTATGCATACATATATACAGATGTACATACTCGCATAGATATCTATAAATTTTAAAGGCAAAACTATTTAGTAATAAATTATAATTAAGTGTTTACACACAAGTACTACATAAATCCATCGCAAAAATTCGCAGATGCACAAAAGCTGACTAGATTTTAGATAAACAGTGGCAAATTACATGAATAAATTACTTGCTATTCGAAATGGTACATCCAACAATAATGAATGATTTTGTATTGCGATTTTTAATTACCACACAAACACACTTCTTAATGCAATTAATACGAGAATTATTTTCCGCTATCCCTCTTTCTCGCTCTCTCTCTGCTGTGATGGTGCAGCACGCTGCATTCTTCACACTCCCAATTGGTCACTAACATGGTATCTCATTGGTGATCAACTTTTTCAACGTACAATCTCCAGCACCTAATTTGTCCAATACCTCGAGTATCTCTTCCCGATAACGATCACGATGCTGCATTTCTTCTTCGGTGAATTCGTCTTTAATGCGTAGCATGCGCCAAATTACATTCAATTTAGCCTCGATTAGCACATAATTCGATGGCGGGCAAAAGCGTGGACACATATCGTTTATGAAATTGATCAGATCGTGTACGGTGCTCTTGTTAATGCGATTATTGATCGTATTCAATGCAAAGTCCTGATAACGTGCCATTTTCGTGTTTGGGGAAATTGTCTCACAGGTGAGGCAACGCCAATCCGGTTGTAGTGTTTTCGTTTCCACCGGTATGACGATGCCTTTGCAGCCTTGTTCGCGACAGAATAGCGCAGACAAGTAGGTGCCGTTCTCCTGCAAATATGGGAGAAGAGTTTTAATTAAAATTCATATTCATACGGATATAAATTACATACGATGAAACAAGAAAAAAAAAAACACACGTACGCATACATTTATGTTACACTTCCTTGTCCTAGAGACCGAATATTTTTTAAAAACCTTGCAAAATACTGAAATCCAATATATATGAAGCAAATTTTGTCTTTTAGTATGTGCATTAAGGCGGTAAAAAAAAAGTTAAGTCGAAATTTTAATGCTCTCAATCCCTAGGATTGTTCTACATCGAAAACATATACCCCTATTTTTTTATTTTGAAATCAAACAATATTTAGAGGTGTTCAAACGCTCAAAGTTTTCCATGTATTTTATATGGGGGAAAAACACTTTTCCTAGAAATGAAAATCTCCTCTTTTCGATCGGAAAACTCTGGTTCTCTTCAAGAGGCTTCCAAATAATAACACCAAATTTTTTATTTAACCATTTTTTAACACTTCATATTTTTAAAATAAAGTTACTATGAAAAACTGGGTAAATAAACAATTGGATATTATTATTGAGAATTTTCTGAAGAGAAACATAGTTTTCCGATAATGGTTTTCAAGAATTCTATACCATTTCTAAGTCTTCATTAATTTTGCCTGATGTAAATCGGTTTAGAATAATGCTAGGGAGTGAGAGCATAAAATCCAGACTTTACTTTTTCACATGCATTTTTTTTGGACCACCCTAATGTACATACATATGAATGTACATACAGTCAAATACTAAAAATCTCAAGTTTCTTTGTTTAAACTTTTTGTTTATGTTGAATATCGAATAACCTGAATAGGGCAAATATTTTTATATGGATTAGGTAGAATATATCAAAGAAATAACGTTCGCAAAAGGAAACAAAATGGTTTGCAATAATAAAAAGTTAGCTTTATTGGTGGCTTATTATTTGGAACGTATAATGTTTCGAAATGGCCCATATACATATCGTCGTTTAAAGTGCAAAACCGCATATCAACAAAATGCAAAACCGCGTATCAGCAAAATGCAAAACCGCGTATGTGAAATTGTAGAAATTATTTTCTAGAGCGTAAAAACACTCCTATTTCAAAATGGTTCACTTTTTTATAAAGCATTCGCATTTCTGGCTAGTATATTTCAAGACGAATGGATAAGGATTGAGCCAAGAGCTTGTGTGAGCAAATCCAATTTTTGGCAGCCAATGTCAGTTACGCGGTTTTGCAGAATGACGATATGCGGTTTTGTACTTTAAACGACGATATGTATATGTACATTAGGGTGACCCAAATTTTTTTCCAGCCACCCCGCAGATTTGAAGAATATCAAAAACAAGGAGACACATATTTTTTTTATTTATTTTGAAATCAGTTAATATTTACCCGTGCCGCCGGGGCCTTAAAGTTTCCCATGTATTTTACATGGGGAAAATAATTTTTTTTTTTTCGTAAAATTGCTACAAATTCGTTAAAAATAAATATCTTTTTATCGAACAAGACTATTTCGCCTCAGAAACCTTCAGAAAATAACACTATGATGCTTAGTAGCTTAAAAATTTTACTAACTGTGTTTCAATAACCGATAATCCTATCTGTTATATATACAAATTAGTTAATTTATGTTTTCATACCCACATCACGCACGAACAGCTCAATGGATGTGTTTAATTGCATTCTACTCGGTGTTTTGTGTAGGTTTGTGGTAAACAAATTTAGAAAAATAGAGTTGTCAGATATTTTAAAATCAGGAAAAAAAAGATCAATAAAATATTTAACTTTCTTCATCAGAACTAAAAACGTTTGAAGATATTTATAAATAATTTTGAACGGGGTGGCCATCTTTCTAAAAAAAATAGAACAATGATTATTAAAAATTGTGCATTTTGGCACATTCGATAGTTTGACATGATAGCGACGATATACCGCGCTCATAAATAATTATGCATTTTTGGACCACCCTAATGTACATCCCAACATACATATAAAAACTTTCATGCATAAGCACACGAACATACACGCAGCTGTATAATATTCATTTTAATTTTTCAAGTTTGCTCTATGAATTATTGTCGCGACCGCAGTGCGTGCCTGTCTGTTCCACCCATGACGTATGTATATGCATACATTTGTCAAAAAAAAACAATTCTAAGAATTTCATATTTTCATATACATATTTACGTACATATACATATTATATATACGTATAAATGTATATTTAAATATATTATATTTAAAACAGCAACACACCTAAATACATATGTATCTTTAAATATAGATTTTCAAAACAATTTTCTAAAAATTTTGCTACTGATTTTTCTTATTTTAAGAGCACGTCAAATAATTTTGGTTTTAGTTTTCATCAGATCGCGTGGCTATTAACTGAAAAAAAGTTACTGATTTGCATATACATACATACACCCTTTCGGCTTGGTAAATTAACCTAGTCGGCATACAAAATTTAATTTGTGTGCAATTTTTTTTCCGAAGGCCCCAATTTCCATTCTGTGGTATTTAATTAACGAAATGTATTACATACAAAGCGAATCATTTTCATTTTCCACCCGTAGTCATTTACATGTTGATCCCTGTAATGGAAGTTAGAAAGGTGGACATCACAACATAGATATTTATGTGTTTGTATGTGCACTCAGGTATACTTAAGAATAGATACATAGCAATTTACATACATTAAATTAGCATACTAGACTTAGGTCAGAAAAATACTTTTATTAATTGAAGCGCATATACATAAGTATGTACATATCGTAGACATATACATATGTACATAAAAATGTACATATGTATGTACGTAAATATATGTAATACTACATGTTTGTATTTAAGTGTTCGTGTAAGTGCTTTCTTCATTTGGGGTATGCATTTATACATATTAAATTACGTAAATAAATCTATGTTTTTTTTGTTTGCTAATAGCCATGACCATCTGAGGAAATTCGATGTAATGCTAACCACAATTAAATCAAGTCACACATAACATCGTTAAGAGCATTTTATAAAGTAAAGAAAAAAATTTATCCCTATTTTTTATTTTGAAATCAAAAAATATTTAGAGGTCGCTCCAAGCGCTCAAAGTTTTCCATGTATTTTGTATGGAAAAAACAACTTTTCGTAGAAATGGTATAGAATTCTTAAAAATCAATATCTTCGATAGAAAACTCTGCATCTCTGCAGTAGATTCTCTATAGTAATATAAAATTTTTTATTTAACCATTCTTTCGTAGTAACTATACTTTATAGGTCTACCAAAAACCCCCCAAAAAAAAAAGACGTTAGTATTAAAAATGGTTCATTAAAAATTGGGTATTATTATTGAAGTCTCCTGAGGTGAACCAGAGTTTTTCGATCGAAAAATAGTGATTTTCAAGAAAACCATACCATTTTTATGAAAAGTTGTCTTTTCCCCCATATAAAATACATGGACAATTTTGAGCGCTTTGAGCGACGTAGAACAATTATTGTTCTGAAGGTGCACATTGCAATCTTAAATTCGCAAAAGCACCGAAATATGAAAAGCAAAACTACAGCGAAACTCGCTTAAGTACCTAACCCGATCAAGTTACCAACATTTTTGGGCATCGTGAATTTTTTAATGTAATCTGAAGAAAATCCCTCTCTTAAGTACCTCCCCGCTTATTAACCCAACCCGCTTGCGTACCTAAATTTTTCATACCAAAATTTCTTAAAATAGTTGCCTATTTTGAAATTCATTGGCAGCGCTACATACTTTCGGCAAAAAAAAAATTCTAAAAAATCAACGGTAATTTTTAGAAACTTGAAGCTTGCACATTATTACACTAAAATTAAATGGGCTTATAGCACTTCTGAGAAACAAGTTTGGAATTTCGATGATTTTGTATTTTAGTGTTCTGCAAAATTTTAAGCTTAGGTTTAAATGGTATTTGTTAGGGAATAAACTTATTGAAAAATCTTAAAAATGAAATAACAAACATATATGACAAACAATTAGCCTTATCGTGAGTTTCACCCGAAAAATATTTGCCCGAAATTATTTCATTTACCCGTAGTGAATACATGAAAACGAAAAGTGAAAAAGTGAACCGGTTCGTGGATAATGAAACTCATGATAAGGCTGAATATCATTTTGTAATTGGGCCAAACGATTGTCATCGAAAGTGCCTTTAGAAAAAGACGACGAATTCGGCATTGAAATTGAGGACGAATTGGATGATGACTTGATGGAGTTTTCTAAGGAAAATTCGAACTTAAACATTTCTGAAGAACCTCAAGAACTTGCCAATTTTGCAGCGGAATTGTGACAATCGCTACGCTAAAAATTTTCATCGCCAAAATTCTCTAAAGGAAAAACGGGCGAGCCTAAAAGTACGCAACATGGAAAAGTCACAGAGTGCTTAGCACTGCCAGGAAAGCACTTCAAATTTTTGAGGGACCACTTCTTGGAGAGCCTATGTAGATATCTTAGGGAAAGCTTAATTGGAATCAAGATGATTAAAGACATGTAGGGATCGCAATGGGCCTTTGTGGCCTCCGAGGGAACTCTTCCGAGAACCGCCCACATATCCTAGCCTAACCTATAAATTTTGCTTAATTTTTTACCGAGCTTCTCCTCCAATTCGTAGTGTGCGTCTTGATATTATTTTACAAATTTAGGGACCTGCAGTTTTACGCCGCCTCAGAAGAGGCATAAATACACTCTGCCGGAGGGCGAAGGTATGGCGCACAAGATGAAGCTTGAGTCTCATTTTGAGAACTTCCATGGTCGAATTTGTAATATTAAGGGTCTTGTGTATGCACCGCTTTATAAAGTTTTGTAGCACAGTAAAGCTCTTTATACTAAATTTCATAATATGTTGTTTTCTTACCTACATAAATATGAATTTTATTGGTTTTTTGTTTTTACCCGTATTTTAATTTAGCGCTTTTGTTTCAGGATTTACTGAAATATCATATACGAAATATACGAAAATCAACCTACTTCTGGCCTAGAGTAACCTACAAACGAAAGTTTCCTAAGGAGCTTATCTCAATTTTTACTTCAGTTAGTTTTAACAAGAGAAAAAACTAAAATATGACTCAAGCGATTAGTTAGCGTTATCTATTTCAATTCCGTTAGAGTATCCCCAAGGCATTTTACGCAAAGTAGGTAGCAATAATTAATTTATATCCCAAGTCCTTAACATTCAGTATGAGGTATGTACCTACTTATTTCACTTTCACTAATTTAAATAAAATAATTCCATTGCCCCTACATATGCACATTACAACATTTCTCGCCTGTTTTGCGCAAGTTTTATTTGTTATACTGCAACTCAAAACACACCGCACCAACACACACATACACGCACACTTTTGTACCTTTGTTGCAGTTTGCCGCAGTCACGCAAATAAATCTCATTAGTCTCATTGCCAATGTCAGCGCCACAAAAACACAACAGCAACAACGAGATTTTTTCAGGTAAGGTCGCGCATACCTTGACCACGACAAAACCAGCTTACATATTTATGTGCATATGGTTTTATTCACTCACCGTACTGTCGTTGCAACGCACACATTCACACACAAAATTTTTAGTCATTTTTAGAAAAATGCCACGTGTCGGATTACTCCACAATATCTTTGTGTATGTGGTTGTGATCTCAGCACCCTTGGGAATATGGCGCGCCGCACGCACCACCGCCAAATGTCCATTGTCGAAGTAGTGACTCGCATTGGGCGTGCATTCATGATTCATGATCGCCGTCAACGGGAATAGACCACGCAAAAGTGTCTCGTGTTCACCCACACGACATGGTGCCTCGAAGGCGTTCGTATTTAGTACGCCTACAATGCGAAATAGATTGTCCATGAAGGGTTTATCTGTAGTTGGGAATTTGCGAAAACTCTGCGCCGCTTTGATGATCTCCTGCCGATAGCCGCGTTCTGCATTTGCTTGCATAGCGTCGACTAGTGCGCGCTGTTCGGGATTGAGGAAGAACACACGCACAGCTGTGAGTATACGCAACGCGTAGGGATTTACCAGTGGTGGACCGACGCTTTTATCAGAACACATATCCACTAATTTGCTAAGCTCCACCGGTTGCCAACGCTGGAAGTGCTCACACTCGGCGCGATGCTTCTCGGAATCGGCGCACGCATCACAAACAGGCAGCATGCAGTTGCGCTTGCAGAGGAAGTCCTTGACGGCCAGCAGCTTGTGACAACAAACGCAGGTATTGAGTATGGAACCTTTGCGCGCGGTAGGACCGACAACGAGCGGACATTCGCGGAATAGCAGTTCGCCGGCGGCGATGTCACGCGTTGCAAAAACACCGCGGCCTGCGACATCGGAATGCGCGACGGTCCAATTCGGTTCGGTGTCCTGTAGATCGCGCAGATGTATGGCAACAAGGCGCGCCAACTCTTCGGGAGTGGCCATTGCGCGGTTGGCGACGGAGCACTTGTCCTTTAGAGAAATGCACGCAAAATTTTAAAGCTAATTTTTTTCCTTTTTTCTTCAAACACACGTGAGTTTACTTTTTATGTATTGGCTGCGCGTCTGCTGTCTTTTATAATTTTGCGAAGCGCTTTAGGTCCGCACAACACCGAATTCGCGCGACTACTATGGCTCGTGCCCTAACGAGCGCCAACAGCAAGACTACGTATGTTCGCGATCCGCAGGTATGTATTATGGTCATTATTTTTGTCTTCTTTTTTGTATTGTTTTTAACTAATGTCACCACAATATGGGCACGCGTGAATGTTGCCGCACGAAAGGCAAACGCTCTAAAATGTTGATGGCTTATGAAGTGCGTCGCCCCGCAACGAGTGCTGACATGCGATTACGCGTGAAAAGACCAAACCAAAGTGCCGTCAAAAGCAACCTGAACGCGAATGTGTAAGACACGGAAAATATTTTTCCAATGTATGCCATGTCGCACGACAGACACACTGCACCAGGCATAGAGCAGCTGTCACTGCTACATCTTTAACGACTGCTGCTGCTGCCACATTTCACTGGCGCTGTGACATCGTGGCGCTAGCAAGAAGTGGCGCGCTCATCAACGGTAGAAAGCAGCGACAACGCCATCAGCGTTGGCTTCAACGATGACGCTGGCATCACTATCAGCCTTGTGCGCGCCACGCTGCGTCAGTCGCAACGTCACATTTATACGTCATCAATGCCTCACATCTGTACGACATTTGCTTATGCATACTTAGGTTCGTGTCTCGGCTAAGTTCGGCGCGCAACAGATGTACCTTCATTTATGGATACAAAAGCATTCATCTGTGAGTCCATTCCGCATTTTCGGTTTTGTTGTGATTATCTTTTGTGGTTAAGCGTTCGTTCGCTTTATTTAATTTCGATATTTTCAATTTTCTTGTAGGTATGTATGTATATGTTTGAATAATTGGCGCGCTTTTACCGGCTTCTTCCCACATTCACACACGCACATGCCAGCGTCGCCTTTCTTTTAAGTCGTAGCTGGTGGTCTGCGAAATCGCGCACAACCGCCTGTTATGCTTTAATCAAATTGTCATTTGGCTTTTAAATTTTCGTGTTTCGTGTTAGCCAAATTCTTACTCTATCTTTCTTATTTTCTATTTTGGATGTACATTAGGGCGGTCGCAAGACAGTAAAGTCGGAACTTTAACGCTCTCACACCCTAGGATAGTTCTATATAAAAAAATATAGCCCTGTTTTTTTTTTGAATCAACAACTATTTATGGAAAAAAGCTATTTTTCATAGACATGATATAGAATCGCTGAAATTCAATATTTTTCAATCGGCAAACTATGTTCTTTTTCGGGACACTCCAAGATATATATAATACCCAAATGTCTTATTTAAATTTTTTTTAATATTAACTACTTTTTATGGGTACCCCAAAAACCCCCTAAAATGCCATGGGCGACCTATAAGAAATCGTGAATATTTAAATACGGTTAAATAAGCAATTTGATATTATTTCTTGGAGTCTTCAGAAGAGACACAGTATTTGTCGATTTAAAAGTATTGATTTTCAAAGATTCTATCCATACCACTTTTACGAAAAATACTTTTTTTTCCATGGGAAGTTTTGAGCGCTTTGGGCGACCTCTAAATATGTTTGTTTTAAAAAAGAGGGTAAATTTTTCTCGCTATAGAACAATAGTACTATGGGATGAACGCACTAAAATTCCGACTTTAATTTTCGCGCATGCCTTTTTGGACCACTCTAATGTACAAATGTAGGTATGTATTAACATACATATGTAAGTATGAACATTTATTGCAAATTTATTGTCTCTTTGACATTATATAAATGAAGAAGACATAAAGAAAAAGGCATTTCATCGAAATGAACAGTGTTGTACTTTTTTGCAAATGCACGAATATGTATGTATATAATTAATTGGAAAGTGGCATAAGCCATTCACTTCAGTGATCATTTACCTATATCTGAATGCGTCTGTTATTCGTTCAATTCATAAGCCAAAGGTAAAAAGTTTGGCTTTGGTTTATGTAGCTAGAAATAACCAACCGGCTAAATACAAGAGGTGGCAGTGACTAATGTCACTTTCAAAATAAACGGATCATATATTTATATCGTTAACGAATCGGTTATCGATTTTTTTAATATTTATTTATCATTTGATTATACTGGCCAACAAAACTGCATTTTTGGACTGATGAGTGACCTATGACAGACGATATTTTTTTAATTTGACGTCGCGATTCTAAATATATCCTCATTCGCTTCCCAGCTGTTCCTTTTTACGAGTTATAGCTATCTCAAGTTTAATTTAATTTAACTAGTTTAATTTAATTGGTGAAGATGGGTTCAACTACCACTGTGTGTACTCAATGCATTATTCGCGGTCGTAGTCCTCAGTCTATTCCAATTGTACTCTAGCAGGAGTAGAACGAATTAAGTGTTATCCTTCGCCGTTCTTTCGGGAACTTAAGAACCAAGAATAACCCCCAAAAACTTGGCCCCACCTGACAACTTAGAATTTGCGCCATTGAGTGTTGGACTTCGAAAGTTATCTATCTTATATAGCTTAGTTTTAGAGGGATTAACCCCCAGACTGTTCCTCTTTGTTCATATTGCCTGCTCGTAAAGTGTATAATTAACTGACTTTCGAGATGCACTACCCTACGACCATGCCTAAAGGCCCGGCCAACACACGGAAAGCGGTCTGTCGCTGCGGTCTGCAATATGGTGATGTCACAAGGAATGCGACATATTTTTGTGAGCGGTCCAGTAAGTGTTTTTCTTCAGACTACACTGATACATCCACCCAGCGCGAAAACAAGTTGGGCGAAAAAATACTGTAGAATACGTAGCTGGAGTTGGACTGATGGGGGGTAGTTTTTTAAGTTTGAGTTTAAATTTCACTACCATAATTGACTTCAAAATTTGATTCGAAATTCGCAACCAACAGTGCAACGACAAATGTGTTGGTGAATTTAGCTACAAAGGTAACGATAAAGCGATGCTGCTTTCGTCCAAAATTAGGTAATCACAAAAGCATTTTTGCCTCTTATTCAAATTCTATATTAGATGCGGGTACCACTTCAATGCACATCACTGGCAGTCATGACTGATTATAGGTCTTTTAAATTCTGTTTATTTTTTTTATTTTCTCATTTATTTATTTTTTTTTGATTTCCACATTTTGCTACCTTGTTGCTTTGGCATTTTTTTTTGCTTACACATAAATACATAAATATGTTTGTACATAGCTTAAATTATTGGCCAAGCAACGTATTGCTGAGTGAGTATCTGTTTTTCACCGCACCGCACCAAAAAGCAAAAAGATAAGTGAGTAGGTATATGGCTTCTGTAGGACACTTGTGGGTCTGCACTGCCACTGTATTACAACAACACTAACACCACGAAAGCCATTTGAAATGCATCGTTCTGTTAGCAGAATTCAAAAAAACAATTCATTGTGCCGCAAATTGTTGTCAACCGAGGCGCTATTGCCCTGTACGTTCTAGCCTGGTTCACCATTCATTTGCAAATTTGTTAGTCAACTAGCCAAAGCCAAAGCCAACGCCAAAGCCAACTTGGCTGTGTGTTGTGTCGTATACGAGCGTATTCCCAATGCGTTTTTATGCCGACGCTACCACCAATGCGCAAAATGTGCTCATAACAAGCGCCTGATGATTAATGTAGCAATTCCCTTGACCTCCATTCGTCGGTGGCTACGGTAGCGCAGTGGGCAATGCCACACCGCGGTGTACCGTGTCGCTTCAGTTGCGTTGTGCGCCATAAATTTTGCGGTTGCTCGTTTGACTGCGACGCTCACAAATCAACTAGTCAAGCGGCAGTCAAATAGCTAACCAACCAACTTGGCAAACAGCCGGTCAAAGCAACACTTGCCTGAGCGATTGCTGCTGACGAATCGAGGGCAGCATTTGACATGAACGAGAATGTGAAAAGGTATATCAATTCACACACACACACACACACACTTGAGCGCTCGCAAAATCACTATGGGCAGCACTTGGACACCACAAGCGCCTATGTAATTGCATATGCATGAAAATGCGCACTATGCCGCGTTGCGCTGCGCTAGCGCTTCCTGTTGACTGCAGCGTCGCTTTTTAGTTTTTTTTTTTTACTTTTGCTTGCATAGAAGTTGCGCTGCTTTGCGGCGTCAACTGTGAAATGGCAGTGACGCTTTCCCACGTGTCTCGGGTATACGAGTAATTTCTGCGGCCAACTGGCGATTGAGTGGAGCGCATGGAAATATTGTGCCTATCACGCATTGACTGCGAATGCGGGCAGTTGTACTTACATGTGTACATATGTATTTGTACATTCTTACCACAAATTAATGCATAATTTTGTACCGTACAAAGTGCATAATAAATTGTTGTCGTGTTGTTGTAGGTAATCATATTATGACCAGGAAACGGATATTATGGAAATTGGCTTTTTTTCTGGTAAAGAGATAAATCCTAGCATTTTTTACTAATAGGGTGATTGACTCGGTTTTTGCAAATCGGTTTTCACCATTTTAAATTTGGATAGTTATAGGCGGTTTTTTTGAAATCTTTATTTTTCGAATGTCGAATAACCCGGAATTTTTTGTCGATCAAACTCGTTTTTTTTTCATTGCATACAAATCTTAACCCCTCACAGAACAGAATAACAGGATCATATTTGATTCCAGTAAATGAGTGAATATTTGGCCGAGTTTCTCATCCAATTCGTGTGAAATTTTCGCTGATTTTTATTGGTTTTCCTTTTGCTCTAAAAAAAACTTTGCACTTATTTTGTTTAGCTGTTTTCTAAATAGAAGCTTTATTTACTGTTGGTAGTTTTATTGTAATTTTTGGCCTTGACTTCATACCAGCATAAGCATTTTCACTCTTTGAAATATAAAATAAAATAAAATAATTGAAAAATAAAATAAAATAAAATAAAATAAAATAAAATAAAATGAAATAAAATAAAATAAAATAAAATAAAATAAAATAAAATAAAATAAAATAAAATAAAATAAAATAAAATAAAATAA
>NW_023461252.1:25093-27588 GCF_013731165.1 Rhagoletis pomonella
TGTCTGTCTTTGCGATTGTGGTTGCGGCTGTGCACAGTGGGCCAGAAAACAGAATAAGTGGCCGAAATCGTTGCTTAACTATGTAAACGTGAAAAAATCAGAAAAAAAAATATTTTTATGGTATAGCTTATTATTTAAGGTATCAAAATCTGTGGTATGTCGAAAAGTACCACGTGTAAGGTTATAAAAAACCCGAGGAGGCACGTTTCAAAAATTTGTTTGAAGTTTTAACAGATTTAAATATATTAACATCTAAGGGAATTTATTCCATTTTCCACCTTTCTACTTGTTATCTTCCGTAGAAAGCTTCTGGGAAAAAATTTTTTTAAAAAAGGGTTGCCAGATGTATGAAAATTTATAATTATTCAAAAGCTCCACACTACTTCAATTTCTATAGTAAAACAAAACCGTTGAAGAGATGAAAAAAAAATATTTTTGAGTGGAGTTGCCACCTTTCCAAAAAGTTACAATTACATTTATTAAAACAATGTATGCTTATTTAATATCACAACATGGGTATCAAACGGAAGGTGGGTAAACAAGCTTTAACACTAACATGTTTCTGAGTAGGGTTGCCTATCTATCAACTAAATCTATAATTTTAATTATTTAATTTATGTTATTTAAAGAAATAAAAATGCGAATTTAATTGTGCACATCTGGCGGCTAAGTTCTTTAATATGACAACTCACTGTTTAGGCCAATGAACATCCCACATCTTATACAGTTGTACAGGTGGCAACCCTTTTCGAAAAAATAAAACCTGTTAGCAAATCCGGAGGCCAAGCTCTATAATTGAATGAATTGTACAAATCTGATGTCATTAACAAAAAAATGCCACTCAAAAAAATATAAAAGCTTATTGTACATCCTATAATCACACTCTCTCACTTGTTACCTCATTTTAAGTGCAACGAACGGTGAAGACCTTATAATGTTTTAAAATGTGGCAACCGTTCTCAAAAAATAATACATTGGTGAACATCTAGAGGCCAAGCCCTTTCATTTGAAATCCCACATTTGGTAATTTAATGAACGGATTTTATAATTTTTTAGACAGAGGTAACCCTATAGAATTTCTAAGTACTAAATATAATACTTCAATCGTTACAAATTATATTAAACAAAATCTCGACCAAATCCGTTTAGGAACTTTCGATATTAGCGCGTTGTTACCACACAATAGGTGAATATCTTGTAATTTTTAAACAGTTGGCAATCGTACCCGCAAAAAATAATACATTATTGCACATCTAGCGACTAAGTCTAAAAAGACTTTAAAAGTGACATTGCATAGCTGATACCAGTTGGAAACCCTACTCCAAAAAATATAACATTAATGCTTATCTAGAGGGCAATCCGTTTCAATTTACACCTATTTTTTTTTTTGTAATCCAACGGACGGTGCGGATCTTATAACTTTTTAGACAGGTAGCAACCCTATAGAAACTCTAAATACCAAAGGTAACTCTCCTTTCGATATAGAATATATTAGAAAAAATCTCGTACAAATCCGTTCAGTAGTTTTCGAGATTCTCCTTTACACTACTACATGTGTATGTATGTATGTATGTATAGATATGACCGGAAAGGAAGATTACTCATACGCCGTGGAACGTACATATTCTTAGACGAACACACGTTTTCTTGAAAATTTAACAATTAATTACAAAAAGTGCAAAATGCCCGCCGATTTTTATTGATATATATTGGCTATAGAATAGTTTGCTATCTTTTTTTTTGTTTTAACAGTGGACTTTACTTAAATAAGTAATTTTTATTAATTCAAATGCGTTTTAAAACAAAAAATAATTATCAACATATTTTGTAACAATACTTTTTCCAACCGCCGGTTTCACCAGCAATTTAAATAGAAAATTATTTCTTATTTTCTGTAAATTTTCATATAAATTTCAAAAAATTAAAACCATTTTTTATTTAAATTGCTTTCGTGAAATTTCCTGTAGCACTTACTGATCATTTAAACAAATTCAAGAGCTAGATCTTTAGTTTTAGAATTAATTAATCAATTCATCAAATTATTTCATAATTAAGGCCTTCAAACGCTTTTTCAGATTTTATGTATTCTTAGTTTGTTATGAACATAACAAAATATTTCAAATGCCATAATATTTGGTTTTTGCATACTTCAAGGTATCTAGATTAAATAAATTTATTGTTTTAAGCTTTTAAATAACATTGGTTTTTGGCCACTTATTCAGTCTTCTGGCCCATTGTGCTGTGGCGTGTGCCAAGCGTCCCGCCAACAACTCAGCACCTCCATCACAACAAAGTGATCTAGCAATTACACATTGCTTGATATGTCAGCAACGAGAAAGCAACAGGTGTGCGTTTATTTTGCATTGTTCGCTTGATTGCTTTCTTCTTGCTGTTGGTTTTGTTAAAATAGAATGGGAATGCCAAGGGAAATAGGCGACGAAGAGTCGCGTGAATGTATCTGTTTGTGACAGATTTTGACAGTTTTCTTTTTTTTT
>NW_023461253.1:0-27587 GCF_013731165.1 Rhagoletis pomonella
GTTGGTGTTGGTGTTGGTGTTGGTGTTGGTGTTGGTGTTGGTGTTGGCGTTGGTGCTAAAGTTGTTGTTATTGTAGCTGCATTTTGGTGAAATTTAAGTTTTGCACCAAGATATACATCTGCGGTAATTCAAGCGGCCAGAACTGAATGCGTCAGAAGTTACCAAGAAATGCCGCTGCAACAACAAAAGGCAAAAAAGTACAGCAAACTCACGAATCATCGACGATTCTTGTAAGCGCGGTAAGACTAATAAGTACCTAGCAACAATAGCGAAGTTTAAAAAAAAGCAACAAATATTACATATACAGTGCCTCAAACAAATGACCACGTGGTGAGATTTTCTTAAAATATTTACAATGTTTGTAACGTTAATTTTTTTGTTATCTTTTTACAAAGATATTGTCCAAGCTTTAACCAAAACCCACATAAATTAAAGTTTTAAACTTTATAAAAAAATTTAAAAATTAAAAAAATGTTCATTAAATCTTTAGCACATTTTTGGGCATGCAGTTTTATATATGTATATACACATCGAGCTCTAACCGCCAAAATATCGTAAGCAAATTTTTTTTTTACATCTTTTTGATGCAGAAATGCACCTATATACACTAGGAATATTTCTACATCAAAAATAAAATTTTGGAAAAAATTTCGCTTACGTTATTTTGGCAGTTAGGGCTCGATATGATTTTTTATAATTTTTTCTGCCGACTATTTTTGACTGTTTTCCATATAACCATGCATTTCTTATAAATAAAATGCGGAAGACAGTTCGCAAAAAAATTTCAGTTTGCTTGTTACATATATAAAAAAAAATATCTGGGCCTTAAAACTACAAAGTTTGAAGTTTTGATGAAAATTTGTTCAATTTTCCTAAATTTTAATCAAAGCTTGAACAATATTTTTATAGAAAAATCACAAACAAAATTTAAGACGAAAAGCTTTGTGAATATTAAAAAAAATAGCACGTGATTACTTGTTACAGTCACAGTATCCTATGTACAGCGGTATGCAGAAAAGGCTGTTATGTAAATTGGTAAGTATATATGTATATCAAACAAGAAATTAGCATGTTTTTGCAATTTGTTACAGGCCACTTATGGATCTAATTACATTCACACGTAGTACTTACTTGCCAAGCTAAAATATGCCTTCAACAAGGAAGTCAAGACATACTTTCGATTATTATGTAGCTCTGCATCCATCCAGGTTCACTCTGACATTTTCTGGTAAAAGCTTTCCCTATGAGTATTCGATAGAGATAGAGATGTTCGGTCGCTTAGTATTGACGATTACCCCGGGGTAGAAGTTTCCACATTAAAACAAGATTCTAGCCTGAAGAACACAGAACGTCTTATAATGGACGGAGGTTGATCGACTTCGCCAAAGTCCATCAAACTACGTGGCTGTATCCAGCTCGAAATTCGAAAAACAAACTCATTGTACTGTGATAGGCGAAAGGCACCTTTTCAATATTTTACACAGATGATCCGTGGAAAAAAAACATGACTCCGATCGCTGTATTCAAGATGCGAAAACACACCTCTGTACAGCCAAAATATTTGCTTTCAGGAACACACAACGTTGCGAAACTGTAATCACAACAGACTGCCAGCGCCTCAGCCCATTCGACCCGCATGCCTTCTTTCAGAGAGCACTCTTAGACAAACCGATATGTTTGAGCATTAGGTCCACTTTTCCAGTTTCGGCTCGAGTTTGATTTATTTAAAAGTCAGGCTGAAAGAATATTTGGTATGACAAGGAATGCCACGCTACTGCAGAAGAAAAAGAAAGGAGATATGAAGTGTGAAAGGTGGTGAAGGGGGGAAGCGATACGTATTTTCCGAAATTAAAATGCGAGATTGAAATATATGAATGCGGACAGCTCGAAAAGCTGGCCAACAATAAAAACGCCGAACGGGTTCATTGGCGCACCATCTAAGTTAGTTTTGTTCTATCAGATTATTCGCCTTAAATTGCTTATTGTTGCCATTACTATACATATGTATATCGAGCCTCTGTCTGCACTTTTTACAAAAATGAGATTCTGACATAAAAATCCACCTATTTATACCTAACTGTCATCGGTGATATTAGCGCACCCCCGTTAAATTGAGCCACAACATTTTTTTTTACGGAGTTTACCAGGTAGCTACCGATTCATCAGTCCTGTAGTCGCTCCCCCGTACTTCAGGGTAGTTACCCGCTTGTGAGTACGAATATACTTTGATAAAACATATCATCATACGATAACCAGATATGTACTCATAACTACACAGATATGTACATAGTTGGTATGAAAATATCATGGCCTATAAGAACATCCGTTCGGGCACCATCAATATAATCAATGTCGCGCCATCGCTCATCATCTGTTCATCAACAGCAAGCGCAGCATCAACCAACAACAATTTTGAGCTAATTCCAGCGCCACATTCTCTAGTCGTATGTGCAACAGCGTCGGCGACGTTTACTTACTTCATCGGCGCATGCGCAATTTAATTTTTCCGCCTCTTTTCATTGCCATCGAACCTTGTCCGCACTGCCAATATTGCTGCTGTCGGTCTACATGTACATATCAACTCTTAGGGACAAATTCACAATGCGTAGTTAACTCAGAATCGGCAGTTAACTACAGATTTTCAGTACAACTGAGTTAACGACGCACTGTGAATTTGGCTATTAGTGTTGCAATTTGGACTTG
This sequence comes from Rhagoletis pomonella, assembly GCF_013731165.1. NCBI lineage: Eukaryota > Metazoa > Arthropoda > Insecta > Diptera > Tephritidae > Rhagoletis > Rhagoletis pomonella. The sequence continues at coordinate 2,704 of NW_023461253.1, forward strand.
CCGAGGTGCTTGACCGATTTGCTAAACGCCTTGCAAGCGCTATGTAGCCGTCCATTGGCCGTGCACAACATACTTTGTCTGCTTTTGTGCGATAGCATGTGTGTCTACTTTTTCATCTGCGTGGGTTTCGCAACATTAATTTGCACAAAGTATTTTTGTTTCTCATCACTCTGGCTGTTCGGTTTGGATGTTTTATTTTTTGTTTTTCTTTCATAGTGCGCCTCATTACCTACATACATACATGCTTGTTCTTAAGAACGAAAAGTATAAATTGAGCGGCAATCTGGCTGGCGCACCCCGTTAAATTGAGCCACAACATTTTTTTTTTGTCGGTTACGCTTCTAATTACGCTTGTAAAGGGCGGCAAGACAGCAAATTACGCCCGTCTAGAAAGCTTATGTGTCCGATTTTCATAAATTTTGCTTGAGTTACTTCACTTATGCGGTACATATACATACGTATGTATGTATCTCCCTTTTGTTTGGCGCCGTAACCGCTTAATGATTTTGGCTGAGTTCAGTAAACCACGCCAACCTTTTCCCTCCTGTGCCAATTGGAAAAGACAAGTGTATACAAGTCCTTCGCCACTTGATCTCTCCATCGCAGAAGAGGTCTTCCCTCAATTTCCTCAACTAGCCTTTTGATCTTTATCCCGAACTGGCATGTCTCAAATCAGGTTTCTATGTCATAGACACCCGTATTAGGCTTCTACGTATTTATTCCCAGAGGGTAACTAACCAGGTCTATAGAAATCCCAGAAAAACAAACTGGAGACTCTTCCGCCTATGTATTGAGCGGAAAGTGAATAGTTCAACCGCGACCATTACGTCTATAAACTTGAGGACGAGGCGGGACAATTTCAAAACGTCTTCAAAATAGCTTTTGAAAAGAGCTGCCTACTGAGAACCCAAAAATCTCAAAGCGATACCCCTTGGAGAAACGAAAATCTCGATAAACTTAGAATACTTTTCAATAGTGCAATGACAGCAGGCGATTGGATCGCCTACAAGTCAGCTCTAACTACAACTGTGAGCACAGAAGATCTGAAAAGAGGTGCACCGCCTTCATAAGGCGCTTAAACTGTATTCTCTGAACATCCTGAGCACTCTGAAAAGACCTTGGTTGTTGACGACGTCCTGGAAAATTTTTAACCAAATGGTTATGCTAGTCATCTACGTTGTTGGCTGGAATGAGCACACTATTTGGTCCAGAATGCAAGCTTCGTTAAAATCAAATGAAGACTGGTACGCTGAAAAGGACTTATCAATAATCCCATGGAGGTCCCCCATTGTCCCATTTACCAAAAGAAGGAAAGTTTGCATGGCCATCAAAGGAGCTATGTGCACCTGTACAACGGACGCCCTTCGTCTGATTGCAAAAAAAGCCTGACGGAGCGCCCTATGCCTGTCCTATACGCTCAGCATGAAAATTGGAGACCTTCGGCTTCATTTGGAGGTTCTCAAGCCATTACTGGATGATCCCGCTATCAAGCCCACTGACATTATGCTACCGTAGTTATACTTCTACAATCCCAACAAGGTAACAATTCCTGAAAGGGACTGCTGTGATGCGCTAATAACTATTATTAAAGAAAGGTCCCAAGTACGGTATACTGAGTGATCGTAGATGGGCGACATGAATACTAGGTCAGGCATACTTCGACCAAGATTCCAGAAAAGTCTGCCAATGGGCACAAACATACTCAACCATATTCCAGGCGCAAGGCTTCGCAATCTGTGTTAGTAGAAGCACAAATAGGGCCAGAATAAATATTATCTCCAATAGTCGGACGGGATTAAATGCTTTAGACTCTTTTAAAATTACATTTAGGCATGTGGACCGTTGTAAAAACTCCTTCGAAGCACCTGGTAGCCTAAAATAGCATAACGTCTGGTGGGTTGCGGAACATGAAGGGTTTGAATGCAACAAAAGGGCTGACTATCTCGCAAAACGTGCACCCTAAATGCGCTAGCATGGTCCTGAGCTTTCTAGGGTACATCTAAATGATGCACTGCAGGATTAATTAGGAGCTGGAAAAAATCTCAGATTGCTGCCCACCGGCGGAAATCAAAGGGAATGAGACATCAAAGAGATGCATAACTCTCTCCAGGAGGAACACCGAAAGACTCCTTGAACTAAACCGGAAGGGCCTTCGAACTCTTACTGGCTACCTTACAGAACACTGCAAGTTAGGATACCATTTGAATAAAATGCGGCTTTCTGTAGGGACGGACTGGAGGTTTTGTGGGCATTTCATGAATAGCATACTGATACACCTTGTGGAACGATGGTCTTCTCCATCCAAAATTCGGAAAATGGCACCCTCCAAGGTGCTTAACTTCTTAAATAGCCCAGGGTTGGATTGATTACATTAGGGTTAAGCACTCTAGAGCTTCTTAGATCGCAGCGCGAGTATTACCGACGTAATAATACTACTAGAGCCATTCTGTATTAAGGCAATAACGAGGTATATGTATGTAGATATATTGTCTTCAAATTATGAATTTTTTTCAGACTTCGATATCGACTACATACATATTACCTTGTTATTATCAACCAGAACGCATTTATAAAAAAAATTCCATATTTTTACCACAAACCAATCAGTTTATGCGCCTGCCATTCTCATTAATTGGTCCTTGAACTGTTCGGCACCAACTTTTTTCGCTCTCGGCGTTAATTTTTCAATTTCATTTCGCAACATTCAAACTGACAAGGAATGAAATTCCTGCTGTTAATGTCTGGAAATTGCAACTTTACGAGCAAGAGCAAATAGACTTGCGATGACCAAATATGCCACGCACATGCGCGCAGACATACACGAACGGACTATTAAAAAAAAACAAGCGACATGTAAACGAACAGAGCAACCTGTGGTGGAAAACACGCAACCGCAAAACGCCTTGCGGGTATTTTTAGAATTTTAACCGCCTAAAAATAGACATTGCTGGCTACAAATGTAACATAAACTTGCAAGTCCTACTGCCTGCCAACGCATAACTACACGCATGAGAACGAGCCATACTTACAACGAATAAGTACACGCAATGTAAACTCATCGCACAAATGATGATAAATATTTCTACTCATTAGAGTGCGTTTTCAATAAGTGTGCAAGCACGCCAATGCGCCAAAGCAAAATACCAACGCAAAGGCAAAACAAACAAAAAAAAACCATCCTCCAAGCAAACCAAACAGAGGCGGATCAATAGGCGAGCGAAGGACTAGGCAACTGGATGGATGGCTGCAGGAGGAGGAACGGAATGTTGTGAAAAAGTTTTACACACTTGACTTAAATTGACAGCGCATGCGTGAGTAGAAGATTTGATGATGACGACGGCGGCGTCCCAAGAGAGCAAATGAGCGAGCTAGTGTGCTAGAGAGCCAAGTGGCAAGAGCGCCTAAGTCTAAGTGATATGAACCTTCATAAAACCATATGTGGAGTGTAATTCAACTGTTACGATAAACCGGCAAGTAAGCTCAGGTGGTGGTGGGCTGTGAACGCATGTACGCATGTAACTATCTTGTAGATTTGTGGCAAGTTGCAGATGAGCACCGCAACGACAGACGCATGATTGCACCGGCACACGAAGTGGAGGTGTAGGGCATACGACGTTGTTCGGCTTGTCAATACGGAATGCCGCATCAGCAGCGTCGATGGGATGGCGCTGCCAAAAGGCTATAGACCGCATTGGTGCTGCAAATGAAGATGAAGATGACCAGGCTCGGCGTAGGACTGTGGCTGATATTAACATTGAATATGCGATGCGTTTGCTTGGCCATAGTCAGTTATTGTGGCTGATAGCATTTTTGATGACGATGGCGAGTAGAGTGAATTAAACTCAACTTGTTACCAATCTAAAATTTAAAAATAGACATTAAAGCGCAAGCAAAGCGCGCAGCCACTACAAAAACTGACAACACATAAATATTTTCGTATACAAATATATAAATAAGCAAATAAAGTAAGTGGCTCATATTGCTGCCGTAACTCAAGCCGCCGCACTCTCGCGCTATGACACGGCTAGTAGCCACAAGTTGATAGCAGTAGACCAACAACAACAAGAACAACAGCCGCCAAGGCAACAAATAGCCACACCACAGTCACCGCAACGACAACACAGCAGGCGCGCCTTTCGACAACAGCAAATAGAATCACAACAAAAGGTATTCATGCAGACAACGCAATGACGGCGCTACTACACATTCTATGCGCGCGCGCGCGCTCGCGCACGCCACTCCATTCTCACCCAACCCGAACCCCACCCCATTCGACAGCACACCACACCACACCACATCACAAAGTCACTCTATGCACCATCATCTCTGATAGTGACTGTGATGGCGCTGATGATGATGACGATGGCGTTGCTGATGGGCCACTGTTGTCGATGTTGGTGCTTTGCCGCCTGTCTACTGTTCGAAACTATTTAATGCAAAAACAAGTAACCGAAAGAAGAAAAAAAACACCTCAGTGCTCAAAAGAATGCCAGTATATCGTGCCAAATGGGAATGTACGCAGTGAATGCCGGCCATAGTCGAGACAACACAACAGCGATACGTGAAACATGCACAACACAAACAACAAGTGCCACACAACGTCGCGCCACTCTTGGCTATGATGTCACTTGGCCACAAATGCACCGCAAAAACAATGATAAATAACGCAACTAAATACTTAAATGCATTTCTTGTACTGTATATGTACATATGTTGTATATATGTTTAGCTTAGTGTTTGCACAGCGCCAGTGTCCGCTGGGTTTAGTATCCTATTACAAAATATTCTTTTGATCGATGGAAAGTGAAAGATGTCCGCTTATGTACGGCCGCAGAAGTAGTCCCACACGCTGTGCCTTAAAGAGTGCTCTCAATTCCCTATAGGCTGGCGGCGATTAGAACACAATTAGTACAGGAATACATGTATGTAAGTATGTGCGAGCTCTTCAGCGGGCGACATTTCCTGTTTATGAACCAAGCAGCAGGAGGCGAGAAAGTACATACATAAATAGAAGAGATACCTTGTCAAAATTACAAGCGTTCCACATGTGGCAACAATTTATTTTGTCGGTATTTAATTTCAATTATTACTTTTTTTTATAAAAATATAATTTATTCTTTAACAAAAACCGTATAAATACAAGTTTGAAACCTTGTGCAATGTTACCAAAATACAAACTTTCGAAAAATGTCAAGTTTTTTAATTAGATTTCTTAAAAAGATTTTGAGTATGCAGTGGAGATATGCAAAATGCGTGATTTTTGGATTTGAGAGAAAATCACGAAACCTCCGTGATCGTGGCGTAACTGAAATTTTTGGGGACGCGAAAGTGCGTCAATGAGATTTCCTTTTTCTTTGCATATGTATCTGTAAGTTGTTTCTGAAAATGTTTTATATGTAGGAGTGTTACCACCTGTTTAAAAATCAAGTTCAACTTAAATTATAGCAGCTAGAAAATTTAAATATGTAGCACGATATGGGCGTCAGGACAAATTGGTTGTGGTTTGAAAATATGTTGAACAGGGTTGCCACCTGAATACAAAGTTAAATTCAATTTATATTTTAGGTTAACTAATTACTACAAAATGGTGAGCAATAAAAATGGCTTAGAAAAAAATGTATTTCCAAACTGCATGTAGGAGCATTGCCATCTGTTAAAAAACTCTAGTTCAATTTAAATTATAGCCATTAGAAAATTTAAATATGTAGCACGATATGGGTATCAGAAGAAAGAGGTTGTGTTTTATATTTATATTTTGAACATGGTTGCCACCTGAATACAAAGTTAAGTTTAATTTGTACAATAGGTTAACTAAGTTCTATAAATTGGATATCAATAAAAATTTCTTAGAAAAAAGTATCTCTAAACTACACAGGGTTGCCACCAGTTTACAGCACTAGATTCCACTCATTCCGTACATACAATTTTGATTTAGAGTAAAAAATACATACATCTTTTAATACTACTTAAGCATATATTTTTCATATCCATTTTTTTTTTTTTTTTTTTGAGGAAATTAGTACTATTTTGTATAGTTTTACTAAGTTCGAAATAGTTTTGTTTGATTAAAAGAAAACAACAATCTTAACAAATAATTTTAAAAACCTTAAAAATAATTTAGGCAATAGTGATAGACTGCGAGAGTACCAGTTTGACGGAATAGAGCCAAAGATCATGGAAACTAAGGTTGGTGTATTGAAAGTGCTACAATGTTTGTCCGAAAAATGGTTTTGGGCCAGGGTATCGGGAAACTCCTATTAAATTAATAAATAAAACACCATCAATAAATAAAACACTGTAATTTGGGATTAAATCGGTACAAACATATCAGAGCTGGCAGACGTTTAGAGTATAAAAACCGTACACGGACAAAAAGTGACAGATTTTACATGGACGAAAACACACGTTTTAGGTCGAAAACCAGTTTTAGCAACGAAAACGTGTTTTCGATGTTGGTCAGAACATGGTTTAGTCAAGTTGTAGGCGCTGGACTGATTGCTTTTTAAATATGGCACAAAGTTTGAATCTTCGATTTATACCGTTTTTGTTGAAGTATAAGTTATATATTTTGATATAAAAATAATTAAAATTAAATAACATAAAAACCTTCGTAAAACCTTTTCAACATGTGGTCTGCTTATATTTTTGACACGGGGTGTACATCCACATATTCACAATATTTAAGAGAAGCCCAATTCAAATGCATAATGCAACAACCCAATTGGCATACAACCCAAAAGACTAAGTATAGACACACCGCACCACACTTGCACCTGTAAGATCCGAGCAGAAGCAGAAAATGTATAGTATCTTTTATCACAATAAGTAGAAGAAAACGCACGCATGATTTGCAAATCTTTTTACAAAGGCTTTCAGAGGTCTAACATGTGGAAATAAAACCAATGGCAAGGTTCACAGCCGCAACAAAGTGGTTTGTACCCGAACGAACTGGTATAATAACAAATGATTGCTAGCTCCATATGGTGTCGCCACGGCACTACTCCTTACCCTTTGTCCCCACACTGCTTGTTCATTGATTTTTTTGTAACCCATAAATCGTGAAAATATTACATTGCATGATGTGTGGTAGTGACATATATTCAGTTAATCATTTGATATAAGCCATGGTGCAGGAGTGCAGAACAAATGTCCAAGATCATGAAACCATAAACAGGAGGCAGAAGAGAAAGCTAACACAAATTCATTAAATAAACAGTTTTTATTACTGTTTATAGCATTATCTCTATGATGATCTCTTCACATTGGGAATATTTCTAGTTAAACTTACATATGTACAAACCTCCGACGTTTGCATTGGCATACAATTTTTGGTATCTTTTAATTTTTACAACTCTTCACTTTTTCATTTTGTCAGTATGCTCGTATCTTAGATCAACGTTTAAATCATAATCATCTTGGTGATGTCTACAGAGCATAGCATAAGTTGTATGTGTATATAAAAGAGAAGCTGCTTAAAGTTTGCAATCGATAGAGTCTGTGCCAAGGTGGTCCGATTGTAGAAGGACGTATGCATACCTACTAGGCCTGGGTAACGGCGCAATTTTTTTTGGCGCTGACACACTAACTCCAGCGCCACTGTCGGAATCAGCACAGTGTGTTGGCGCACAGTGTGTCAGGCTAAAGCTCATTTCCTTTAATGCTGCACGCTGCACCAAAGTGAATTAATACAAGGTTATATCGGTTGAGAAAAAACTCAAGTATACCCAAGTTCAAAACCCAAAAATACAACAAACACATAATTTTCACATTCAGAAGGACCGCGGGTAATTTTAGCAACACCACCTTGTAAAAATTCGCCTTGTGCTGCACATTTTACAAGTGAAACTTCGCCTTTGTGTGTTCTTTGCTGGTTCTTTGCGCCGCCCGATGTTGTCAGTGTTCCGGTGTTGCTGGCGCCATTGCGTCACTGAGTTGTGACAATCGGTATCGGCGCCAGTAACTCAGCTCTCGGTATCAGCGCAATGGCGCGGCGCCGCACTGTGTTACCCACGGCTAATACCTACGTGTTCGCCTTGAAGAGGAGAGGGATGGTTCATAGCTAGGTTTAAAGAAAGTTACCAGCTGTTTAAAAAATTAAATTGAATTAAATTAATATCGTGTATAAAAGGTTTAAGTTAATATTTTTTATTTTCAAAACATCGATATCTTCTGAACTACATAACCTATTAGTGCAAAATTAAAGCTCAATTGAAGGCCTTAGCTAAAATACGACAAGTTGACAAATTTGGCCCGCAAATATTTGAGCGCTCCACCCGCCGTTCCAAGTGGGAAATTTTTTAGTGCAGCCGGCCTTATATACGAGCCTCTAATAAATCGCCTCATGGGAAAAAAAGGCAGCAAAATTACTTTTCTGAAATATAATACGACCTTTTTGAACTTTGACTACTAGATTAAAACACTGTATAGGTTAAGCACTCGTTCAATGTTCCAATAATTTACAAAATTTTTAAGTAATAACAACTATGACTTAAATTGATTATAGCTTTTTTAATGTTATTCCTAACATTCACATTCTAAAAATATCCCTAATATGTACGTACATACATACATACATATGTACATCTTCTTTTGCCTAGGGTTATATTTGTTGTCTGTTTTCTATTTAGATACCTACCTCTACCCCTAATCCTTCTCATTTATGTTATTCTGTTCTCCTTTATCTTCATTTTTATTTTCATACTCTGTTGATCACAAAATCGATAGTAGCATCCAACATAATATCGAAAACGAAACTGATAAAAATATCAATAACAAAATCGATACAAATTTCGATAGCAAGATCGATAATAATATTTGTAGCAAAATCGATTAGAAAATTTATAAAAATATCGATAACAAAATCGATAAATAATCGCCAGCAAAATCGATAACAAAACCAATAGCAATACCGACAACAAAATCGTTGGAAATATCGATTATAAAATCGATACCAAAATCGATAAAACTATCGAATATTATATCGATAAGTTCCGAGAATCCCGAAAATTGCGATTGAGTCTCTGTATTTCTATCTACATACATATCCTTTTTACTTTAATTACCTTTATTTTAAACTTTCTTCCTCTATCTTCATCTTTACTTTTATCGGTATCCTCGTCCTCATCTTTTTCTTTATATTTATCTTTGTTTTTACTTTTAATGTTTATCATTTTCTTCATCTACATATTTCCCTTCCCTTTGCCCTTTGTGTTTTTTTTTTTTTGTTTTTAGCTTTGCCTTTATCCCTTTCTTTATCTGTGTACACATGTATTCACCTTTACTTTCATTTTTGTATTGGCCTTTTTCCATGATTCAATAATACAAGGTTAGATAATTATTGACAGGTGCGGTTTGACACTCCCTTACAAAAGGTTGCATTTACGATGGACAGAGAAAGGGCAAGAATGCCATCCCTTGTTCCGAAAATGGTAGTAGAAAAGTACGCAAAGTAGGCAGTTAGTAATGAAATTCCTTTCGTAAATTCTAATGTATTTGCAGGAAATCTGGCATTTTAAACGAAATGTTGAACGTAATATTGATATATCTGCGTGAATTACGTAATTTATATGCTATTTAGCCGTATAAAAACTGCAAAATGACTCAAAATTAAAATAAGACTACTATGAGATTGATGTAAACATCCAATGCTTATGTTTTCATCAGTTAAATATGCTTCATATACATATACAAATAAACATATTGCACAAAAGCTTATACTTTTATTTCACACCAAAGCTACACTGTTTAAATGTAAATTTGCAAAGAAGCAACACGGTGCCACTGCTAAGGGAGCGGTGCGAGAGAGACAACTGTCAGTTTATCGAACCTTGTATTATTGAATCATGGTCTTTTTCTAAGTGTTATTCATAAACCTTTTATAAGCAAGTTTTTGTTAAATTAATACCATGTGCATACACTCAAGAAGCAGAAGGAGACACAGGAAAAAGCTCGGATGATTGCTACGTTGTTAATTAAAGTTTTTTGTTTTAATTCTTAAATGGACATTTCTTCCTTCCTTCATTGAAATATACCTTTATATATATTTATTTGAATAGTTGTATTATATGAATCCATTTAAATACACAAATATTAATTTCTATTTAAATGTTCCATTTATATCTGCATACTGAGCCATAACACTCCGTATTACCATTTTAGTACATCATTCGAATCCCAATATATTGTACATGCTTACACATGTAAGTGCATATATAAACCTATATAAATTGAATTGTTTTGCATAGAGTGCAGCGACTTTTAACAGAATAATAATAAACACTTCGTTTGTCCTATGTAATGCAAGTGAATACTGTATGTGAATGTAAGCATTAAAACAAAATGCATGCAATTACTTGAATACAGTCTTGGGCATGTATTAAAGACCACTGCTAAAAATATAAATACCAGCTAAGGGATTTTTTTTGTACAGGTCAATAGATCTGCACCATTCGTTCGTTAAAAAAAAAAGTGAAATTAAAAAACTGGGCGTGTAGATATGCAACAAGGTTTTAATTTTTCGAATAGAGCTGCCATCGAAATTGCCTGGAAAAGGTTTATTTCTTAAATACATTTAAAAGAGTTACTACCTGTTTAAAAAACCAAATTCAATTTGAATTCAGGAAATTATGTGAGCACCATATGGCAGCCATACGAAAAAGGTTGAAGAAGGTTGTATTTCGAAAGTATTTTTAGTGGGTTGACATCTGATTGAAAAGTTGAATTTAACTAAAGTATTCACCAATCATATGAAATATTAAAATGTGAGTGTCAAACGAATGAGTGATAAGAAATCTTTGGTCTGAACATCCTGAATATTTTTTAGGTATTCAAAGAGGGTTGCCACCTATTTTAAAAGTTAAATTCATAATATTTGGTATGTTAAAAAAGTTAACAAAATATGGGCGTTAATGGAAATGGTTTATTAAAAAGCGTCACTTCTAAACTATAAGAAGTTTAAAAAGATAAATTATTTATTCATTTTGGTTTGAAAATAATTTTGGAGAGGGTAGCCAACGGCCATTCGGGTGCACTAGTTCTCTTTATTAAAGCAAATTTTTTATCTTAAATTCTTCCAAATGGAAAATTGGTAGGATTTTTTAAAGGCATTTTTTGATAGGTCGTTTTTAAGGACCCCATTATTCAAAGGCAGATAGTGCTATTGTTTGGGTTTATTGGCGACCTTTTTGCCTACAATATTTCATTTACTTCTCTCCAGATTTATAAGCGTAGTCCAATGTTAGGCTTATATTTCTCTCCTTATACATTTTGTGCAATCTTAGCCAACAGTGAGTTTACGTTTTTGCAGCTAGCTGTAGCTGAAAGTAGTATAAAGCTATATAAGCCAACCTTAGCTGAGCAGCGACAATAAAAAGAGAAGAATTAAATAGAAAATATCAACATGCACGTAACACCTTTGGCGCCAATTTGCGCTCGAGACAATAACCCACAATTTTGTTTTTTCCTACTCATACGAATGTTTATATGTATGCACTTACATATGTAAGTGTTTCTAAGCGCTTGTACGTGCAATTGCTGGAAAATCATTTAGCATTGCAATGAATTGCATTTGCAGGCAGCATTTTATTTTGCACAACAACGCAGCGCAGTTAGTTTGTTGAAAGCGAATTAATTCCATTGATAAAATGAGAAGCGCAGCACAGGCCGCAGTGACTTAGCAGAGGTGGTACGATTAGAAATTTATATGCCATTAAATTTATTAGAATGTTTTATTTGACCATCAGTTCAATTCGCGGACCGCAACTCAAGTAATGTTCCCACATTTATTTAACAAAAGAAGTTTCAGCGGAATTTTCAGCCAAGCAAAACATGTGGTGTCATTGATCGTCATCAAATATTTCTTTAGCGGTCATCGAGAGAAAACTTAAAATAAAGAAAGAGTTGACTCAATGACTCACAATCAGCATACATACATACGTAAGTAAGTATGTGCATTAGGGCGGGTCAATTTGTACGGGAAATTGTTTCGACTATGCGCGTACAGCACAAAAGGAGTCTACGTGTCGACTTTGCTAAAACAGGTTTCGTGGCATTTGACTTTAGTGTCATAAAGAAGTGCTTAAATTATGAGGGATTGCCCCAGAGGGCGCGAAAGAGGGCGCCCCAGAGTGAAAATGTTCGCAATCTTTTTGAAACCCTTTTACGCAATTTTGGAAACTGCGAATTGATTTTAGACTAATGGTTTCTTCGGCGAATTTACATCGAATGTGTTATGTAGTATCCTCCTATGCTATACGCACATAGTTAAAAAAAAAAATTACCCGCCCTAATGTGCTTGCTTACAATTCTTACATTTGGCTGCGCCTCCTATTAAGTTCGGTTTGTTGCCAACTTTGTTGATCAATTCGAAAAACAAAAAAAAAAAAACAAAAATGGCGCGAACAAATTCTCACAATTCGCCTGACTGCACCTATCCGAATGCATTCTTTTAAGTAGATTTATTGTGAAAGCATCAAATTATGTTGCACGCAGCCGCATGTGGCACTTTGTGAGTGTCCAAAGGGCTTACATATGTACATATTTATCAGCATAAACAAATGGAGGAAAATCAAATGAGTACCTGCACTCATTTTGAATTCCATTCTACACCAATTCAATTTTGCCAAACACGCAATGTGACGTCACAGACTCGCTAGGTCACTTTTGCAGCAACGTCACATTGGAGTTTCCAAGTAGCACTCAGTAGCGCGTCTTAGCTGAAATAATTGCATTCAGAATTTTACTTGGGTTTGGCCCAACACGCGATAGACCGACCGGTTGGACCAAGCTCCACCATGGCAATAACAAAAGTGAATGTCATAAACGATCAATGGTGTGGCTGCGTGGAGGAATGAACTTTCGTTTGAGATTTATGCACCTACATACTTATGTATGTGTGAGTCCCTTACAGCCGCTGAGCTATGCGAATATTTTTATAAGCTGACAAATTGCAAAGTGGGGCTTTTGCCATTTTTTACTTTTTCACTGCGTCAGAATATCGCCTGGACTTGCGCGGTCATCTGCTTGATGCGCTAAAGATGACTAATACTGAGATTAAGTTTCGATCGGTGCCAGTGACGTCGTTTACGTACTTACTACATACATATATTATAGAAGAAATTCCCCCGATGCTTGTTAAAAGTAAATTCCATTCAATATTTAGATTCGCAACTGCATTGTATTTTTCTTAGGAAACGAATGGCAAGGTAATTGCAGTGATAAAGTAATTATTTAGTTACATGCAACACATTTGGTAAAAAAAAAATATTTATGTATATTAGGGTGGTCCTTAAAAAATCAAATGAACGTTTTTTTTTTCGTCTCACCACCTCAATCGGTAATACCATAGTTACAGATATCACATACGACACGCCTTAACCGACTTCAATCCTGACCAAAATTTATATGTGATATCTTCGACTTCAGTAGTATCGATTTTGGAGTTGAGGTTTAGGAAATCCTACATTTAAGGACCACACCATTTTGATAGGCATGACGCAATCGGCTGAATAGAGAGCCCGAGCAGGTAGATTTATTTCACAGGAACGAGCCCGCGAAAAGTCTCTAAACTAGGTGGCGTTGCAGCAGTAACAAGCTAGCTGAGAAATAAACTGTTCCGCGCCAAGATTCTGAAAAGTTCGCAAAGCTATTATCCTTCAAAGAAGAGCTGTGAGAGTTGAAGCTGGTCATAATTCCTGAAAGCTACTCAACCATTATTTGGTCGGAGATTAAGCTGAAAGCCTTGCAAAATGTCATCTTAAGGGCGGCCAGAAACATCCTGGATAGCACGTTAAAGTCTGTCTTTGATGATTACACGACGACCTGCTGCAAAATTATTCAACTCCTCGACTAAAGAGTGACGCGCCACACTGAGACCCAATTCAGGTCTCCAACGAACACCTAGCGGATGTCAAGTTAATAATGTTAATAATAATTTGGCGATTTCACTTCGCCAGTCTGCGGTGTTCGTCCTGACACAAATGGAGGAACTTATAAGTTTACTCCGAACGACAAATTGTTTTAATGAGAACCTTGTAAAAGTCAGAAATGCTTTCGAAAGTTTGCCATTGCCTGAAGAGGGGCGACCGCTGTTAGAAAAAAACTTTTTTCTGATTTAGATGTTGTTCGGACCGGGAGTGGTAGTACGCACCTCTAACAATTCCGCGGCGGCCGGCGGCCGTCAATTTACAATCTCATAATAAAACCTGCTGATGCTTGCACTTTCCACAGTAGAGCCACTAGTTGTTTGCTAACGTCTAGCAGGGCGTTCCTGGCAAACTTGCTGACTTGGGTTGCTGGTTGGTGCGATCTCCATTCGATCAAAAGCCAAAAATAGGCTTTGACGTTCCAATCCTTTTCCCGGGTGGTCGTGTGCTATGGAATTTTAAAAACGCTTCATTTTACTTCCGGGTAACTCTATACCCACGTCTCCAGCACGGGATGGCTAAATCCACCGAAATAAATAATATTCGGATTCATTCGCTATCTAAAGGTGAAAAGGTGCGAAGTCTACTTTTTTCAAAATTTAGTTTTTGATGCAAAATGACAGATAATTTTTCGTTAATAGTTGTTTTTAGACGGTAGACAACGCCACGAATGATTTGAGAGGACTTCAGAAAATCACAAATACCACACCGCCAAATGCAGATGCCACACTTAGATCCATGGGCAGTGTTCATTGGGCTATATTCAAGATTATGTTTAATTTACGATTCTTGTGATGGCTCCACTTTTCCTCCTAAGTGGCGCTATTCACACTTTCAACATAAAATCGTTAAAATCATATAAATAAATACAAATCTATTTGCGTTTGAATGTGTATCACAAAACTGACAGCTTGTACACACTAAATAATAGAGGTTATGAGACTGACAGACTGGCAGATTGGTTGGAACATAAAACTACGCGCAACCAAAAACCACAGAAGCAGTTAAAGCGGCAATAAGCGGAAAATTTAAATGAAATTAGCATATAAAGAACAATGCTCCGATTTCTTAGGGCCAATTTCACAATGCGTAGTTAACTCAGAACCGGCAGTTAGCTACAGATTTTATGCGTACTGTGAAATTGGTCCTTATACATAGTAAGTATCAACAGTGTCTTTCTAAATTTCGACGGAAAGTTCGCAAATTGCTCATAGCCACGTAATTTGCTTTGCAGCCAAAAAGGTTAATAAAAACTTACGCGGTGGCACAAACGCGGAACAATTATTGCTTCAAATTTGTTAGCTGCAAACAATAAAAAGAGTAACACAAACAAAAATACCGAACACTTACATACAGCATGACGACGAATTTTTACTTCGATTTTTTTAACTTTTAGTTCTTTGCTAAAAAACAGAGCAGCAACAAATGTTGTGTGCAAAAGATCTGCATAAGTGCGCCGCTTAAGTGGTTAAGAGCAATTGCAACAAACAAATTTTAGAGTTAAAAAAAAACTCGTTTTGAAATTATGCCGCCAGTGCGGCTGTGAAAGAATTTATGTAAATGCGAATGTGCATACAAATATGCATTTGTATAAACAATTATGTTAATATACAGTCATGAGAAAAATAATAGGCACAAGAGATTTTGGCCAGGTTTGTCTTTTTTTAATTTTTTTGTTTAATGTTTGTTATAATAAAACCATATAAATCCAAATTTCAAATATTGTAGAAAAACTAAAAATTTTTTCAAAATCAACAAACGTTTATTAAGAATTTTTAAAGAAATTCTAAGTATGCAGTTTTATACTTCATTAAATTTTAGCTCAATAAAGTGCTAATTTCAAGTGCCCGATAATTCGCATTGATTTTTGATAATTTTTTTTAGCCAATGGTATTATTTTCTTCCATACAAAAGAATTTTTTAACATACTTTGTATAGAAGAAAATGCGTGAAACCGTCAACAAAAAACAAAGTATCAAAACTCAACGCGAATTCTTAGTAAAAATTATGTTGTTGTTGTAGAGTTTTTCAAAAAGCTTGAGACTTAAACTTATATGATATTTATTAGATAATGAGCTGCATTAAACAAGCAAAAACAAAATTGTCAAAATTGGTCAAAATTAGTATTACCATTATTTTTCACATGACTGTATGTATGTATGAATGTATATTAGTACATATGCGGATCTTTGCTGCATGCAACTTAAAGCCAAAAATTTACCTAAACCGGAAAAACTTGTCAATGACAATTTTCGTTTGCGCGCGCGTACATACTCGTACATATGCACTAACAACGTATACATACATGTGTGCATATGTATATATGTATGTATGTGCATAGTATGTTCATAGGTACTGCACACAAAGCTATTACTAACCATTCCATTCTTTGTAAATGTTAATTTCTGGAGAAAGTAAATGAAAAATTAGACAAACCTACATACATACATACGTACACATTGAGAAATGCCAACCAGGTAAAACAAAACAGGCAAAAGCGAAAAAAAAAGAAATGTTAAAACAATTCGAAAAATGCGTAAAAATGCAGAACCCCGCTCGAACCGCAGCATTTTAGCGGCAAATTCACTTTATTCACAGCGACGCACATTCCTCTCTGTTGGCAAGAAGCCGCACTTTGCACTAGCCTACATACATACATACATACATATGTACATATCGACATACATACATATGTATCCGTAAGCTGACAAATGAAGCGCAAACAAACGCCGACCGACAGCAGACCTCATCAAAAGCTCATCTTAAATTAAATTT
Source organism: Rhagoletis pomonella (assembly GCF_013731165.1). Classification (NCBI taxonomy): domain Eukaryota; kingdom Metazoa; phylum Arthropoda; class Insecta; order Diptera; family Tephritidae; genus Rhagoletis; species Rhagoletis pomonella. The sequence goes on from NW_023461253.1 coordinate 19,401, forward strand.
AGTAAAATCAGAGAAAGTATTTGTTATTTATTTGGAAGTGTGTCGATGTAGCGTTGCGTCGTTCGTCGTACGATCGTTCGTTTCACGCTTGCCACCCGTTATTGCTAATCTGTTCACTGTGTGTGCGTTTTCGTAGTTTTTTGTCACAGCACAGGTTTTCATACATAAATACATATACTACATATTACTTTTAAGCTCTCCTTTTTTTTGCCAACAAAAAGTACTATTAATCATTTTCTTTGTTCTGCTGTGGCTCAGTTTTGAGCGCAAATCTTTCTGTAGCGAAAATGATTTGATTTTGTGAGATGGGGCCCCGACTAAGTGTGTAACATTTTCAACGTTAGTTCCTTCTAGTCTTCATAGAGATTGTACTGATAGGAAGTATATAATTAAAATGCAGCAAATTTACGACCGTGTTTTGCTTAAGACTTAAAATAACTGCAATAGAATGATTTGTTTACTATGTAAATCTGAATCCAAATAGGCAAACAAATGGTCATCAACTGCCTTAGAGCCTTTATGTGGCATAATATTAGGTGCACACTTCTTCTTCATCTTATTTGGCGCTGTAATCGCCTAAGCGATTTTGACCAAATGAAATGCCAAGGAAAAGCCAAGTCCTTCTCCAATTGGTCTTTCCATCACAGTGGGGGCCTCCCTCTTCCTCTGCTACCACCAACGGGTTCCGCGTTGAATACTTTCTTAGGGTGCGTTCTTACAGAAACTCGAGTAGCGCCGAGCGAAGCAAGGCGGAACAAAGCGAAGCTGCCGGTGTTCACACTAAACGAAGCGCAGCGGAGCTTTTCTCATGAACTCGGCTGCAAAGATACCACAAAATTTACTGTCAATGAAAAGCGGCAAAAATATTTGTTCAATTTTATTCAAAGGATTCGTTGTAAAATTCGTTTTTAATTGAATATTTTAATATCTTCTCTGCACATAAAATTTAAAAAGAAAATTCAAAATCAAAAACTGCTTTGCTTGCTGTATTTTAATTCGCTGCACTATGTCTATATCGTTGTAAAGCTCATACAGCTCATCGTTCCATCGTCTGCGGTACTCGCCGTCGCCAATGCGTAAAGGCCCGTATATCTTCCGCAAAATCTTTATCTCGAATAATCCAATAGCCGTCTCATCGTACCAGTTGTTCTTTGGGGCTCGCTGAAATTCGGGTACTTCTTCGGCGGCAGTACTTAACGAGCGGGAAAAGTGATTCCACTGCTCGCATATGTTGAAGAGTGCTCTCTGAGAGCAGGAGTCACAGTCGAGTAGCGAATGCATTGGCTGTCTGTTGTGACTGCAGCTTTTCGACGCTAAGCTTTCCTTGCATCTTTGGGCGTGCATTTATGCCGCACAGGGGCGGGTGCGTATCTTGGCTGCAACAAGATAGTGGTCCGAGTCGATGTGTGGACCTCGTAGTGTACGTACAATCCAGGTACATGCCCTCAAATCGTAGTCCTTTAAACGTTTGCCGTGGTCGTCATCTAAAGGGGTGGTCTTATCCGAGGCTTTATTTTGCTTGGTTTTTACGTGGCGGGGCCCAAACCCAGCGCACAAACCATTGCTGGGAAGGGTGTGGTTTCTTAACCGAACATACGTTTATGTAGAAATCCGCTTGCTTCAAGACAGACGTCCGCTTGCAGCCGCAAGCACCTACAGCTTGTACTAGAAGGTTTTATTTTTTGAAGTTCAAATTTTTTTTAGCGCTACAGGGTGATTTGAAATTTTGTGAAATAAATAGCAGACACCATGCGAGACCTCTCATCACTCAGAAACGGCTAAACTGATTTAGATGAACATTTAAAATACTTTTTGGTTTTTGAAGAGAGTTGCCACCTGTTTAAAAACGTCGAGTTTAAATATAAATAAAAATATAAATTTACTAACTTTTGCGACGCAATTTGAATTGGTTTAATGCAAAAGTAATTTCTGAACATTTATCCTGTTGTGTGCGATTTCTTGAAAACTGTTTAATACTGAAAGCCGCAGTATCGACGACAATGCATCGCCAAGCGGAGTACTGCCTAGTTTAACTTTTATAATCCATGTACAAAGCAAGTTTACCATCCACTTTACCAAGAAGTTATCAATCCCTAGATTGAGGACTAACATGTAATGCCAATGAAATATTCAGTTTTTTCTTTTAGTTTACTATCTATCCCAAGGAGATAACGGATAACCCTTGACATAAGTATGTATATATGTATGTAACCAAGCATTTCGAAAGCAATACAAATACCAATAATTACTTTCGAGCGCGGCAGAAATAAATACCAAATATGATGTGATTTTCCTTATCAGCAAGATAACCCCATTCGATATTTAATTATATGTTGCACTACTACTAAAATTTTTTACGGCTTAAAAATGAAGAATTTGAAATTGAAGTTTTGTGGCAAAATGAAAAGGGGGTAAAAAAAAAACAAATGAAGCTGAAATTCTATGAAGCGAGGAAAAAGTCCGTTAATTATACAGTCAAAGAATAGGTAATTTAGAAAGTAAAAGCAAATATGTACATATATAGGTACTAGGGACGTTTCGAATGTCATATTTTTAACATTCGCGAATGCGAATTTTCGGAATGCGAAAGCGAATGTTAGGAATAACGCTAAAAAAGCTTTAATCAACTTAAGTCATCGTTGTTATTACTTACTTAAAAATTTTGTAAGTTATTGGAACATTAAAAGAGTGATTTACCTATACAGCGTTTTAATCTAGTAGTCAAAGTTCAAAAGCGGCATATTATATTTCAAAAAATGTATTTTTGCTGCCCTTTTCCCATGAGGCTATTTCTTAGAGGCCCGTATATATGTCTGTCTGTCGTATTTTAGTTTAGCTTTCAACCAATAGAGAGGATTTTCACCGAGATTAGCTGATTTTAAAGACTGTCACTGCCACTGCCCCCCCTGCGATATTGTATGTTTTTAACCGTTTAGCGCCTAAAGCTAAAAGCCGGTTATTGTCCGCACCCTGGTTAGACAGACTTAGAGCCATTTCAATAATATTAAAGTGGAGTCTCTGTCCATGTACACATACGCATTCGCAAAACATTCCTATCATTTGATGAGATTGCGAATGTCGAATGCGAATGTGTAAAATGTTGCGAATAATTCGCATAACGAATTCGAATGCAAATATTCGCAACATACCTGGTAGATACATAATCACATATTTATATGCAAGTATAAATATGTACATATGGAGTAACGAGAGAAAGTAAAAAATAAATGTTTTACTGCGAAAGAAGTCGCTACAACAAGAACAATATGACTTATTGAAGATTCGGCAAAAGAAGAATAAATCCACATAATTACAGTTATTTTGCAACAAAATAGTATACAATGTGAGAGAAATGTAATAAGTAGATGTGTAGTCAATATCTTAACATATATTTGAACCGAACTAGCTTGAAAAAGAACGCTACAGGTGCTTCATCTTTGTATATAAAAACAAACGGATGTCCTACGACCGCAGGCGATGAACAAAAAGAAAGAGAATGGCCCCCTCTGCGATGGAAAGTCAAGTTATTATCCACCTGAATAACTTGACTTCACTTGGCACATTTCCCATTGGCGTCAATTGGCACAGAAGTGAAACGAATTGCGTCCTTTTTCGACTCATTCAACTGATTTGACGGAGGGACCCTTTAATTTTATACCCATCAGGCCACCAAAGATACAAGGTGACCGGTGAGGCACCACAGTGCTCAGTACTAAGACCTCCATTCCGGAAAATAATGGGTGATAAAGTACTGCAAATTTCGAAGATGTTTCATATAGACCAGTGATTCCCAAAGTGGTCCAGTGAACCTCTAGGGGTCCACGGAAGTTTAGACGGGGGTCTACATTGGCGTTAAAAAGATGAGGGGATTCACGAGTTGTAAGTTGGGGTCCAAGAAAATATATCTGGTTTCGATAGCAAAGCACAAAAATGGTTGCTTGGCTTTATCTATAAATTTAAGCAGTTAATACACTACCCCAAAAAATTAAGACAGCAAATAAAATACCAAATTTGTCGGTGGTTTTTGACAGGCCGCATATTGTTAAAAAAAAAAACAGTTGTACTTAGACTTTAAAAAGCATTTGCAGCTCTAAGATTGTAACTTATTTTTACGGATTTTTTTTTAAGTAATGTTTATTTCTTACAGCTAACTTATTAAGAACGTAAACGATAAAAAAAAACTATTTTTCTTTTCAATACAATTTCTACCGTTACTTTCTACAGTGCACCGAGCTTAAAGAGAAACTAGCATTTTTATTGAATTCACACTCCAGTCAAATTTAGAAACGGTCAGACCAAATATTAATTACGCTCTACAATATCGTAAATAAATATCTCCAAAATGTTTTGAACTGATGAATGTCCGTATTGAAGTAAATGTCACGAAAAGTCTGAATAAACTGGAATTTTCCTAATAGATTTGCATTTTCCTATTTTTTGTCTAATAAAATTTACCAATAACTATTGTGTCTTAAACTTGGTCTTGAGGTTTTTTTGTCAATAATATTTTCTTAAACTAAAAATGATGCAGTAAAACTAATCAAAATATGCGGCCCTTGAAGCTATGACCTTTTGATCATATTCCAGTGGAATTTTCGTTTTTCACCTCTAAAATTTAAATTCTCATTTGGGAGGGGAACCAGTTTTCAATCAAAAAATTAAATATATTCAATACTGTTGAAATAATCATGGAGCCCTCAGATGCTGACTACATCCAGCGAAATTAAAATCAATACCATATACAAAAAAAAATTCGCACTATATATAAAGTTCACAAAAATTCAAAAAAATGTCCATCAAAAATTTAAAAATTTTATTCAGAATTTCTAGAAAGTTTTCGAGTTTCAAGTCGCTCAACGTAACTGTTGATTTTTTAGAATATCTGTTTGTGGAGGATGTTGCACGTTTTCTTGCATATAGCGCATGATCAAAATCGATTTTTGTGTGGGCTATATAAAACAGCATACTCGAAAATTTTCTGGAAAATCTGACTGAAAATTTCGATAAAAACTGTTTTAAATTTTGTGAACTCAATATAAAGCATGTAACTTTGATTGACGATGGTATATTTATATTGTTCTATGAAGGATCCATTCATAGAAAAAACTAACATAAATATTAGAAAACACAAAAATCGATTATTTTTATTTTTACATATACTTATTTAATTTGAATTAGTACACATATAGATAATTGCTTTTTTCTGGGGCACATCGACAGTGTTCATTTATAAAAGTTGTACGTAAATAATTTCTTTTTTTTCGAACATCACCCGCAGAAACAATTTTCAAGGCCGTACATTTTCTTTTTACTGGCATTAATAAATATTTGACCACAGGGTGTCCCAAATTTGATTGGACTGAACAATAGGAATACAATGGATAAACAATATCGGCAATAAAAAAATGCACGAACGCGTTCCATTACTATTATTATTATCGTTTTTCTAAGGCTTTAGCTTACCTACAAAATGTATTTAAAAAATCCTCTTTGGTGCTCAAGTTTTTTTTTATTGTCTGGCCTAACATCTTCTAGTAGATGTGGCAGGCGTTTTGATGGGGCATCCAATTGGCAAATGATTTTTTATGATACGCTTTTTTAAGTCCGACATAGTTACACTCAGATGCTTGCTTATGTCGATGAACGACAACCGCTAGTAGAAAAAACATTATATAACGTACAGAGCAAGGTTCGAACTTATACGGCCATACATATGTTTTATTCTGCTCGAAATAACGCGAGAGCTTTTTTGCGCATCAGAAATTTTGCGAATCTTTACTTCTTTTTATGATTTATAATCTTTAAATGTCCATTCTTTGCAAGAAACGAAATCATTTTTTGTTTTTTTTTTTAATTTGTTTGCTAATAAGCAGCATTTATCAACGACGTAGAAACAATAAGCATGAAACCAGAGAACGATGAACTACAGCAAAGAAAAATTAACTTAACAAAGGAAATAAAGTGAAAATTAAAAAACCTTTAATTAACTTCTATCCAAAACAGGCACTTATACATACACACATATGTATGTTTGTATAAGGAAGGTTGTGAATTATCGAAACTTCTATTTATATTAACAGACAGTTAAAAGATTGGCACGTTTTCAGAAACTGTGCCTACTAGAACAATCGTTTTGGTATGAGAAATTATAAAAAATATAATTTGGAAAAATAGCCCAGTCACCGCTTATCTAAATAAATACTCTTCTGGGAGAACTGATATGTAGTAGGTGTTTGATATGTTACATATTTACAAATCTACATATAACTATGTATATGTGTACAAATTTTTGACGTACATACAATATACTTACTTAATTAAATAGTACCAGGTGAAATGTTAAACGTATTTGGAAAATCGGATGTGAATTGGTATTTCTTTCTAGTTGGCCTATCATAAAGTCATGACTGTGGTATATTTTGTGTTCCCCAGGCAACGATGGCGTCGTTAATTCTATTGACAGCCATATCGAGTGGTGCGAGTATCGCACTTTTTTTCATTATCGCATAATTTCTGTTTTCAAAGCAGTTTCCAAAAATAAAAACATAGAAACTCTCATAGAAAATAGTTCTTGAAAATATCTTTCAATTGATATCCATATTGCGTTTTTTTAGTTTAATTTTGCAGAATTGCTTCTGAGTGGCAACCCTCAGCGACATTATTTGGAATCCATCCGTTATTTAATAAAACATTTATGCGAAAATAATTTGCTACCTTACCCTCTAATATGCTAAAACAAAAACGTGGCAACCTTCATCGAAAATACTTTTGGATGAATTTTATCAAATACACTTTTATTTTTGATTCCATATTCCGTAATTTTTGTTTAAGATAAAATAAGTAGCACTAATTGCTACAGGATGTTCATAAACCTGAAGATCCGGGCATTCATTTTGACCTACCGGAAGCTAACGGAGAGAAACTGGGTCATCAGGCCTATCGGATCTGGCCTTTTCGTTAACCTGCCGTTAGATGAGAATTAACACAAAATTTAGTCGATTCACTGACTTACACAAAGTTTAGTAAGCTGCTACAGTACAAACAAAAAACAGTGAAAGATTTCGTTCGGGTTTCCTTTCATTTTTTAAGTAATATTCTTCAGTGGAAAATTAAGTAGTATTGATACATAAAATTAATTAAAAATGTTGTAGTTCAATTTCTGATATATAAGTAAACTAGGTGAAAGCCGGTTTTATTCTATTGTCAAAATCCGGTCGACTCGGTATTTGAAAAATCAGGATTACAAAAAAATGCCTAAAAATATTAAAAAAAAAAAAACAATTGAAACCGGTTTGGAAAAACCGAGTCAATCACGCTAGTGCCTATTAACCATACGACGAGAAATACAATGGTCTTAGCGGGTGGTAAAGCCCTTAGGTCTAGGGCAGGTCATCAAGCTAACTACAGATACAGTTCTTTTTGCAGCAAGCTCAACAGAAGTTGGTCGCTGGTTGGCGACACGGTTACACTTTTTTGAAGGGAACTAGCCCTAAGATTTCCCATACCAAGGGGAAGGATTATTTTGCTGAGTGGTGCCAAATTTCCGTGATCACAACATGATCTTGCCCTGAAAGTAAAAACAAAAGTACTATATAAAACCATACCACCTTCCAAGCAAACAACGAAAGTCGCCGCAGAGCTTTTGTTGAAAAATATTTTTTCAAGGTGTTTTCGAAAAAAAAAATATTGTTGGCAGTTGCTTTAAACTGAAATAGAAAATTTAGAATTTTACAATAGACATATTAAACTTCCCTTAACAATAATCTTAACGGAGGCTTGGTAAAATTCAAATGCCTCATCTGTAGTTTCTATGCGCAGTTTACTCAATCCCTTATCGATGTAGAGCTCACCCAAATCTCAACAACTTAATAGAGCCCAAGCCTTAGGCGGTTTTCTCATATGCTTCTATCTGCAAAAATGAGCCAATACATACACATGTATGTATGTACATATGTGCCAATGACCTTTATTTGATGCTTTTAACAGGTAATAATTAACTGTTTTAATACTTTCTCTGAAAAGCTATCCCGCTATCCACTGTAAAATCTTCTTTAAAACCATTAAGCAAATTAAACCTTTCACACGCCCAGATAACTCTATTTGATTGTACAGATTTGTATGTACATACATATAATCTTGTGATAAACCATTTTAATGAAGATTTCACGGCTAACAAAATAAAAAAAA
>NW_023461254.1:0-11945 GCF_013731165.1 Rhagoletis pomonella
GCTAGCTGCGTTTCAGTGATCGCCGATCGAGATTTCATTTATTATTCTACATTATTTGGATAAAGAAAAGTTACGCAAATTAAACATCGATATGATGCTGATAGAAATCTGGATTAATTTGTGATCAACTCTGTTTGTTTTGTTTCCTAATTAAGTGTGGAAATTATAGTTGACAGCACCGACAAATGAATATATACACAAACAAATATTTGGTTATGGTTAAAACAATTCAAGTTTTTGTATTGAATTTTCGGTTTAGAATTTATTTTTTCCTTTTCAGTAGGGATTTTTGGACATTATCTTTTCCGTGAGAATTTATAGTAATAGATACGGATCTGAATAAGCGACTGGAACACGGCTGTTTGTCAAAAGCATACGATTTCGAACTCGCGTAAATGTACATTTGCTAAATGCGATAGCATGAACGCTCTTCGAAAACATATGTTCGAAAGTGCTAAATGTTGCATTTTAAATGCAGCAAAAACGCTGCATAAGATAGCAAAATAACATTCAACTTGATGCTACCAGACTGGAATTTTGAATAATAAAAGCGGATTTTTAATTCGGAATTTTCACTTAGTAGAATTCTCCTTTCCTTGCGAAGAAAAGGAGCTGAACACCGTTTGCAGAGAAGACCTTTCTGCGTAGGCGGCCTTCGGCCGCACTTAGGGATTATAACCCTGAGGCAGTAGAATTCTCCCTTCTGTTTTGCGAGGAAAAGGAGCTGAACACCGTTTGCAGAGAACACCTTTCTGCGTAGGCGGCCTTCGGCCGCACTTAGGGATTATAACCCTCAGGCAGTAGAATTCTCCTTTATGTTTTGCGAAGAAAAGGAGCTGAACACCTTTTTCAGAGAACACCTTCCTACGTAGGCGGCCTTCGGCCGCACTTAGGGATTATAACCCTCAGGCAGAAGAATTCTCCTTTCTGTTTTGCGAAGAAAATGAGCTGAACACCTTTTGCAGAGAACACCTTTCTGCGTAAGCGGCCTTCGACCGAACTTAAAGCAAACAAATCGGGCGGGACCAACACCGCCTACGTCATGGGCAATATTTTTGCACAGGGGCTCGTGACCGGAAACCCTCATTGATAATAATACACGTCCAGAATAAAAGTAGCCGTAAATTTTCATTTTTCTTTTGTATTGATTTCCCCTGTATTCCTTTTTAAACATTGCCTTCTTTGTATGTATTATTTTGTACAATATGTCAACACATGTTATGTGTCAGTTTGCAACCATGTGTTATTGTAAATATGGGTGCAATTCAATGTAATTTACAAGTCGACGAAAGTTGAATTAAAGTGATTTATATACAAGATAAAATAAAATAAAAGTGTGTAAAGTATTAAGTACAGTGTTATGTGCATTTATATATATGAAAGTATGTGACAAATGCACTTTTTGTTAAGGAAACCAAGTGGAACGACTTAAGAAATTTTAACAACAAATAACTTATAAACAATGATATTGTTTATATTTTTTAGTTACATGTTTTAGAGGATACCTCCCTTAACATCCTGACCAAGTTTCATTTGTTAATTCCACCTGGTTTTCTTAAAACACAAGGTGCGGCTGACTACTAAAGCCCACCCCTGTTACGTGTTACTGTTACTGTTACGTAAAGCAAAAGCGTTCTGGTACTTTATTGCAATTTTTTCTATGAGAGCGAATTCTTAGAAATAAAGTTACTGGAGAGTTGCTGGCAAGTTACTGGATAATTTGTAAAAAAACACAACTAATCTCGACACGATATCGTTCAGACGATTGTCGTCATACGTGATTCATGCCCTGCCTATCAACTCACCTAATTGTGTTATTTCCATCTTATATACATATTTACTGAGGATTAAAACGGTATGCCGGTCGACTGTATTGTCAAAGAAGATAGAACAAGACAATAAAAAGGTGTTCGCACGAGGCGATTTTGCTTTCAACTTTTGCGTTCAACTCCCGCAGGGTTGAATGGCTAAATGTTGGCTGGCGACCAACTTTGATGAAAGCGATTAGTTGAAAGGCCGTTCAACCAAGAGTAGACTGCACAGTTGAACAGTGCAAACGCCTTTTATGACGACTATTTTATATATTATTTATATTTTGAAATTTTTAGCCATCGCCTCGTCCGAACGGCTTTTCAACTAATCGCTTTCAACAAAGTTGGTCGCCAGCCAACTTTGAGCTCGTTCAACTTTTTTTCCTGCAACCCTGTGTTTGTTTACATTCTGTATACATACTGTAATAAGTAAGGTTCACATTGTAGACATACCATGAAATGAGATGCTATAAAATATTGTATACACAATTAGGGTGCTCACAGTTCTATATTATCTACTGTGTTAATTTTGCCACCTGGTAACTTTAAAACATTTTACCATGTGGCAACTTTGTTTGCTGTTGGTTCCCATACTAATTAGAGATAACACTTTAGGGCAAATTACTCGACTTTGTCTCATGTGGTTGCTGCAGTTAATATGACGGCAGAGCCCTCGGTCAGCGCTATCAAACGTTTTTGTTTTAATTGTGGCGAAAACTGGGACACAAAGCACGCAGAGAGATGCAAAGCAAAGGGGCTGGTGTGCAAGAACTGCTGTAAGGTTGGACATTTTCAACGCATGTGCCGTCGGACAAAGATGAATAACAACAACAGCAGCAGTGGCAGTGGCAGCAAACCTAACGCAGACAGCGGAAAAATAGTTAATCGGAAAGTTAATAGCCAGGACTGGGACAATTCATGTAAGGCTTTCTGCACATTGATCGTCAAATCATAGTTGCTTCATCGTCACAATCATGATGCAACGATTACATGACGACTACACTTTCGCACACTCGGTCGTGATATTTCTATTCATTTGGCGTCTAAAAATTCACTTGGAGCAGATATTTTCTGTTTTTCTGGTTGATATTTTCGCGAAATATTTACAAAAACCGCAATTTTTAAATTATACACAGTGCAACAATTCTAGACATCATTTTTCATTAATCTCTCTTCTTCTCTTTTCCTGAAATGTGTTTTGTGCATGCACACAGAGACTTTTTACATTTTCGTCATATTTTATAGTTAAAACGCTCATATTTATTGAATTTTAATGCAGTTATCCACTTTTTGATAGTTTCCACAGATTTTATGCCGAAAATACTACTTTGTATGCAGTTTTAATACAAATATAAAATTTTTCACTAATTTCTCCCCATAAAATGTAAACAAACAATGCGTGCACAACGATTAGCAAACGACAGTGCCGTACTTATCCGTTTCTGCATCTTCTACGATTTGGCGATAACTAGCCGATAACGACAAGTGTGCAGATCTCCTTTGAAATGCATGTGCTCGACTCAAAATTTCAGGGCGAGACGATAACGGAACTATGATTGGACGACAAGTGTGCAGATAGCCTAAGTCGTTTAATGTTAAGTCGGAATGTGAATCGGAGTACAATTGTAGCAATCATAAATTTAATTTTAGATTAAACTCAGTAGAAAGTAACAAGTGGACAAAGGAATGTGAAATTGGAACCCAAACAGTTAAATTTAAGATAGACACAGGGGCTGGCGTAAACTGTTTACCAGCAAAGTTACTTAAACAGTTAGGCGCATATTCATAGTCATATTTAGTTCACCACTAAGGGCCGGTTACTCAATGTCTGGTTAACACTAATCTGCGGTTAAACATCGTTATCGACGTTTTCGACTCCATGTATAAAACAGGGAGTCGGTGACGTCGATAACTATGTTTAACCGGAGATTAGTGTTAACCAGACATTGAGTAACCGGCCCTAAGTCGAAACTATCCTAAGTTACAACTAAAGCTATTCATATTCGCCTTAGTTTCGACTTTTCTGGCTAAGTACCAACTTAAAATTAAGTTTCGGCTGCAGCTGCAATTGAGTATTACAATTCGAATAAAGCTACATCACAATTTTATAATTGGAATGATTTACATATATAAATGCTAAAATAATAAGTCAATTTCAAGCTTGTTCTTTTAAAGCAAATTAGTGCATAACATTTAGATATGTGTTTGTATGTTTCACAGCATGCTTTCGCTAAACATCGACTTCACATCATTGCGGTAGTTCTGGCTATTTCACACAATTAACAAGAAACTTATACCTTTTTCTTTTGCATAAAAATGCAATGAAAGTAAAAATTACATAAACGGATGATCAAACTTGACATTATTTAATAAAAATGTAATTTTTCCAAAATATCGTAAAGAAAAATCTATACATTTTCACACTCGTTTTGCAATATCGTAAAACTAAGTTAAAACTACTTAGGGCCGGTTACTCAATGTCTGGTTAACACTAATCTGCGGTTAAACATCGTTATCGACGTCTACGACTCCATGCATACAACAGGGAGTCGGTAACGTCGATAATTATGTTTAACCGGATATTTTCACGAAATATTTACAAAAACCTGCAATTTTTAAAATATAGACTGTGCTGCACCAATTCTAGACATCATTTTTCAGTAATATCTCTTCTTTTCTTTTCCTGAAATGTGTTTTGTGCATGCACACAGAGATTTTTTACAATTTCGTCATATTTTATAGTTAAAACGCTCACATTTATTGAATATTAACGCAATTATCCCATATAATAATTTCAACAGATTTTATGCAAGAAATACTAATTTGTATGCAATTTTAATGCAAATATATTGAAAATTAAATTGAATTAAAACGTAAAGATCTAAAAACAAAAGCTAATCACGTAGGTACATTTGTTGTTGTTAATGATAACTCAGAACCAATCCTCGGACTTCAGACCAGTATTAATTTTGGGTTGATTAAACAAGTGGATGCCAACGCTATGCTTGGTTGCTTACCGGAAAAGAACGATCAATTCTTGAAAGATAACTGGGATTTGTTTCATGGTACCGGTAAGTTTCCGGGAACGTTTACAATATATTTGAAGGAGAATTCCAAACCAGTTTTACATTACAAAAAGCGGGTGCCTATTGCTTTGGTTGATAAACTTAAATATGAAATAGAACAAATGATAGCTGAAGGGATTGTTTCGGAAGTTGATTACCCGACCGACTGGGTTAATAATTTACAGATTGTTGAGCGGCCTGGTGGTGGACGTTTACGTTCCGCTTAACGCATGCATACAACACGAACATTTCCTAATCCCTACCATTAACAACTTTACGTCAAAACTAGCCAATAAAAAGGTGTTCACTGTGCTGGATCTCAGTAGTGCATTTTGGCACATGCATCTAGACGAGAAAAGCTCAGAACTGAACACGTTTATGACCCCATTTGGTAGATACAAGTTCAATCGGGTTCCATACGGGTTAAATTGTGCACATCATAACGAAAGTTATTGAACGGGCACGTATAAATAATGTAAAATTCAATCCAGCCAAAATACAATACAGACAAGAGGAAGTTAGGTTCATGGGACATATCATCTCGGCGGGTAAAATTAGACCAATAGGGAAATACATTAATGCAATCCTGCAAATGGAAACACCTCGTGATAAAGGGTCGGTTGCAAGGTTTTTAGGTTTTCTGAAATATATTTCGCGATTTATACCCAATCTTTCGAAGCCAACGGAAAATCTGCGTTGCTTAACGCGAAACGGTGTGCAGTTTGAGTGGATAGAGGTACATGAAGCAGAGTTTAGGGACCTTCTTAAAGTTATATCATCGGATCCGGTTTTAGCAATTTACGATCCTAAGGCTATCTGCACACTTGTCGTCCAATCATAGTTGCCTTATCGTCTCGCCCTGAAATTTTGAGCCGAGCACATGCATTTCAAAGGAGATCTGCACACTTGTCGTTATCGGCTAGTTATCGGCATATCGTAGAAGATGCAGAAACGGATAAGTACGGCACTGTCGTTTGCTAACCGTTGTACACGCACTGTTTGTTTACATTTTATGGGGAAAAATTTGTGAAAAAGTTAATATTTGCATTAAAATTGCATAAAAAATAGTATTTTTTTTTAATAAAATCTGTGGAAATTATTAAAAAGCGGATAATTGCATTAAAATTCAATAAATGTGTGTGTTTAAAATATGACGAAATTGTAAAAACTCTCTTTGTGCATGCACAAAACACATTTCAGGAAAAGAAAAGAAGAGATATTACTGAAAAATGATGTCTAGAATTGTTGCAGCACAGTTTATATTTTAAAAATTGCAGGTTTTTGTAAATATTTCGCGAAAATATCAACCAGAAAAACAGAAAATACCTGCTCCAAGTGAATTTTTAAACGCCAAATGAATTGAAATATCACGACCGAGTGTGCGAAAGTGTAGTCGTCTTGTAATCGTTGCTTCATGATTTTGACCATGAAGCAACTATGATTGGACGACCAATGTGCAGAAAGCCTAAGAGTGCAGTCGTTCAGACGAATGCGTCAAAAGATGGTCTTGGGTGCGTTCTCCTACAGGACGGACACCCTGTAGCATATGCTTCACGTACACTGAGCAAAAAGGAAAAACAGTGGACTCAAATAGAGAAAGAATGGAACACATCAAGATAACCAACCGTTCAGCTATGGGAAAACTAAAAATGCAGACCGATAGTACTTTTTACGCTAATATCAACTATATAAATATTACTTGCCGCAATTAAAAAGTAAAGAAGATATAAAAGGTTAAAGAAAATTTTCTGATATCTTAAAATATTTGGTAATTATCTGGTGGGGCTTTCAACCCCTAAAATTGTTTGTTAATAACTTTTGATCGGGTAAAAAAAGTAAATTACCGCTTTCGGATTCTTGTTATTGGGGACCAGACGCGTCTAATGGTACCCCCTTCCCAAAATGTTTACCAATTTTGGGGGTTGAAAGGCCACCTAGATAATTACGGATTGTAACCCTCACTTCCTTCTCCTTTCCGTATTGCCATAAAAAGAAGCCGAAGTATTTCTGCGCAGAACTTCTTTCTGAATAGGCGGCCTTCGGCCGCACTTAGGGATTATAACCCTCACAAATTATAATTCTCTTTCTGTCCTGCGAAGAAAAGGCGCTGAACACCTTTTGCAGAGAACACCTTTCTGCGTGCGTATTTCCGCTTTCGGATTCTTGTTATTGGGGTCCAGACACGTCTTATTGTATCCCCTTTCCAAAATTTTGACCAATTTTGGGGGTTGAAAGCCCACCTAGATAATTACCAAATATTTATATTTTCTAAACTACGTAACCGATTAAAAAAGTAATAATATCAAAACAAAGACAGTTAATCTATCTTTAAGTTGATATATAAAATGTGTTTGCTTGCTTATATATTTAAGCCAAAAATATTAAAAAACCAATAAAATGTTATAATTTTTTCATAAAATAACCATTTTTAGAAAAAAGTGCATAATCAATGCTAAAGACATATATATTATTTAGATAGTGCAAGTTCTTACCTTTAATTTGATGTACATATTTTACTATGATCTACTTTTGAGGTTTAATAATTCAGTGATAAAAAAATTGAAAGCATTTACAAGCAAGTGACAAGTGTGGGTGTTATCATAGTTTCTTTTGCCCAGAACTTCTTTCTGCGTAGGCGGCCTTCGGCCGCGCTTAGGGATCATAACCCTTACAAAGCAGAATTCTCCTTTCTGTATTGCTGAAGAAGCGGAGCTGAACACCTTTTGCAGAGAACACCGTTCAGTGTAGGCGGCCTTCGGCCGCACTTAGGGATTATAACCATTACCAAATAGAATTCTCCTTTTGGTGTGCACCAACTGGGGCTACCGCCCCAGTGATGTAACCTTGGGAAAGGATGAGGTAACTAGAATTCCCTTTCGGTGTGGTAAACCTGGGGCTGCCGCCCCAGTGATGTCTATTATGGTTACTGGGTGTTTTATAAAAATGTCTTGTATATAAAAATATGTATATAAAAATTTTTGTGCAAATGAATATTTAACATTTCAACAAACGAAAAAACGCAAATGAAAATTGTGATTTTTGGCCATTTTTCTAAGGGGTCCCCTAGGGAACCATAGGTTTCCTAGGTGGTCGGGGATTGCATTTTTGTCGATGGCGGTTCATTCCCTCTCCATAGAGGTGGGTAAGAGGTGCCACGCCCAATTACCTTTCGCCCACCAACCCTTTAACGAACGGCCATAATGGAAAGCCAACCCGTTTAATTAACTACAATATGCATTTGCACATACATGCATTTATATTTTTTATTATCACTGGACGTTCTAGAAGGTTAAAGTTCAGTTTTTAGATATTTTAAATATTAATATCTTATGAACTATATAACCGATTAAAAAACTAATGACGTCGCCATAGAGATAATTAATTTGTTCTTCAGCTGATGTACATCATTTATAGATTTTTGTATTTTTAAACCACAACCACTAAAAAACGAACAAATGTTATTTTTTCATGAAATAACCTTTTTTTGGAAAAAAATCTGCATAATTAATGGTAAAGAAATTTATATTATCTAGAAAGTACAAGTTATTATCTTTAATTCGATATTACATATTTTATCATGATCTACTTTTGGGTTTCAACAATTTAGTGATAATAAAAAATACAAATAAGCCTCTTATATCTTCTTTATTTTTAACCTGTTCCAAATAAATTTGGTATCGTTGAAATCAGCGCAAACAGTTTTATCAATCGGCATTTTTGGTTATTTTATAGCTAAACGGTCGGTATTCTACACTTGTTCTAGAAAATTACGCAAACGAAGGTGATGCCAACGAATATTTAGTATGAAGAATTTTTGGTTTTACTACTAATATCACTAGAAACTATAGAGTAAGCAACATTCTGCACAAGTAAAGGAGCCGATTTTATGTGTGGGAGCGAGAAGACTGTTTTATTACAAATCCTTTCTATTATTGAATCATGCTGGAAACTCTAATAAAGCAGGATATCGACGCACGTTTACAGCGTATGTTCATGCTACTACTCAAGTATCCTAATATGAATATTGTCTACAAGCCAGGTAGGGACATGTTAATTGCTGACTGCTTGTCAAGAGCACAGGTGAAAGAGGTAGAAGAAGTTGAGGAACTAATGGGAATAATCGGTGACCGAACTGTTTGCCAGTCAGAAAACAATTATAATAACTACCGTGAAACTTTGTTGAAAGATGAGAAATTTGGAAGAATTTGTAAATATGTGAGAAGCGGGTGGCACTGGTACCATAAACTTGATGGATTCAGTCAAGTATTTTACAAGATAAAGTCAGTATTGCACGTTGAAAATGAAGTACTATTTTTTAATCACAGGTTAGTAATCCCAACTGTGTTACAAAATAAAATTGCCGCATCACTCCATGGACCGCACTTGGGCATAGAAAAAACACTGTCAAAAGCTCGGAGGTTATACTTCTGGCCTGGAATGAACGAAAAAATAAAAAACTTAGTAGGATCTTGTTCAGTTTGTAAAAAGTTCAAGCGAAACATTCAATAAGAGCCACTAGTTCAAGAGGAAACTCCAAATTACCCATATCATATTGTAGCAATGGACTTATTCGTATTCGCTGGTCGCGATTTCATTGCCGTTATAGATGCTTACTCTAATTATTGAGCGTCATTTGAGCTTAGTAATAAAACGTCAACGTACATAGTCAAGGGTGTTCGAGGATTGTTTGACAAATTTGGGTATCCAACGATAATTAAATCTGATAACAGTCCTTTCAGTTCCCCCGAGTTTGAGCGGTTCGCAAACGAATATAACATCCAATTCCGATTCTCAAGTCCACGATATTCTCAAAGTAATGGGCTGGCTGAAAAGGCCGTGGCAATTTCAAAAAACATACTAAAAAGATGCTACGAGACAAATGAAGTTGATAAGTCTCAGTATAAAATCCTTGAGTACAACACAACACCGGTAGCAAGCATGGGGTTGGCACCAGCCGAGTTATTCTTCGGTAGGTTAATTAAAACGAAATTGCCGGTGTATGAAACATTACTAGTGTTAAACAACATATACTACGTTTATACGTAAGCTATTTGCAAATAAAAATAATTTGCAAATACCTATCTCACTGTTTATTCGATGGTGAAAAATTCTTTTTATACAAGAGCGCACTTGTGCACAAGGGTATTATAACTTTGTTCACATAACGGTTGTTTGTAACAGGCAAAACGAATCGAGATAGATATAGACAAATGTACAGTCGCCGTCAAAAGAAAGTGTACAAAGTGGTTTTATTATATTGCTAGTTTTATTTAAGCTTTTGTTAGCTGATAAAATGTAACATTTCATATTTTTGGAATATGGTATTTAACACTTTTCAAATCTATGGAAAAACAAAAACAAAATTATTACAACAACAAAAGTTATGAACAGAACACTTAAAGTGCTTCATATATTTGGCGTCAAATGAAAGTGTACAAATTGGGTTCAAGTATTTGTAAGATAACGGACACCGAAGTAACCGTTACGCCGCCGCCTGCTATTGTGTTTGTTTTTGAAAGGCAGCTTAAATGAATCATTTGAAGTGTTTGCTTAGTCGTGATCAGTGGTTAAATCGCAATGAAAAAACAAACGTCTATCGATATTCGCGAACTTGTGGTAAAATATCATAAGGAAGGTAAAACTTTGCGCGAAATTGGTTCCCTTATTAATAGAAGTCACAATACTATAAAGAAAATAATTGACAAACAAAATAAGTATGGAAAATTGGAAAATCGTCCCAAATCTGGAAGACCAAAGCGACTAAGTGATGCCGAAGTAAGGTCAGTTGTGCGGAGTGTAAAGAAAAATCCCTCTGAAAGTGCTGTGAAATTGGCAAAAAATTTGTCTGAAACATCAGGCGTGGCGGTAAGTGCCAGCACAATTCGTCGGGCTTTACATTCGAATGGTCTCTATGGCCGAGTTCCACGGAAAAAACCTTTGATATCTAAAACCAACAAATTGAAGCGCTTAAACTTTGCTAAAAAGTACCAATACAAAGACATTTCCTTTTGGAAAAATGTGCTTTTTAGCGACGAAAGCAAATTCGAGGTATTTGGTAAGAAAAAATCAACAACAATTTGGAGAACAAGAAATGAAGCTCTTGCCGAACGGAACGTAATATCCAAGTGAAGCATGGGGGCGGTTCGGTGATAGTGTGGGGGTGTATGGCTGAAGGCGGAGTTGGTAATTTGACTTTCATAGAAAGCACTATGAATAAGATGGATTACCTCAATATTTTAAAGAATAATTTGCTTCCAAGTGTCGAAAAACTAAGTTTGGATCAATCTTGGGTGTTTCAACAGGACAATGATCCCAAACACACTGCGAAAATTGTAAAAGAATGGATGCTATATCACGTACCCAAGCAATTGGATCACCCCCCGGACCTCAACCCCATAGAACATCTATGGGAGCACCTGGACAGACAAATCAGAAAAAGGACTATCAGCAGTAAGGACATGCTCAAAGATGTTATTGCAGAAGAATGGCAAAAAATTCCACCGGAAGTTACAGCAAACCTTGTTAATTCAATGCCGCGTCGCTTACAAGCCGTAATTAAAGCAAATGGAAAGCACACAAAATACTAAAAATTTGTTTCCGTCACTCATTGTTCTTTTGTACACTTTCATTTGAGGCCAAATATATGAAGCACTTTAAGTTTTCTGTTCATAACTTTTGTTGTTGTAAGAATTTTGTTTTTGTTTTTCCATAGATTTGAAAAGTGTTAAATACCATTTTCAAAAAATGTGAAATGTTACATTTTATCAGCTAACAAAAGCTTAAATAAAACTAGCAATATAATAAAACCACTTTGTACACTTTCTTTTGACGGCGACTGTATACATTAATGATCAGAATGAAAAGAGAAATGGATTAAGCGGTGAATGTCTGTCCGTCCGTCCGTCCGTCTGTGCACTCGATAACTCGAGTAAAAATTAAGATATCTTAACAAAACTTGGTACGTGTACTTCTTTCGGGCGTAGGACGGATGGTATTGAAAATGGACAAAATCGGACAATAACCACGCCTACCTTCCATGTAACGGTAATTTTCAGAAATACGAAAACTG
>NW_023461254.1:12045-14983 GCF_013731165.1 Rhagoletis pomonella
ATTTAATACCTAGTGGAAATCCAGCATTAGACCTCTAGCGATACATAGGTGAGAACTTAATTCGATTCCATTGGCATATATTTTTTGTCATTTCAATGCCTAATGGAAATTCCGCATAACTTACAATATAGAAGAAAAAAATTAGAGACTTGCCACCTGTTTGAAAATTTCAGCTTAAGTAAATTGATACGCCTCCTGTTTGAAAACTTTTATTAAATTGAATTGATAACATAAATTAAATATTGCAATATTGGCATCAAACTAAAGAGATTTGGAATAACGTATCTGCCACCTTTTTGAAAAATTGTATTCATTTAAATTGATAAATTAAATGAAATATTGCAATACGGATATTAAACTAAAGAGGTTTAGGAAGCTTACCTTCGAAAATATTTTTGAAGCGGGTTGCCACATATTTAAAAAATTTACTTTGGTTAAATTGATAAGATAAGCTAAATGTTGCCCTATGGGTATCAAACTAAAGTATTTGAGAATAAAAAAATTGAAACAGGCCAATATCTGTACATAATGGATATTAAAGAAAAATTAATAGGTGGTTTATTAGAAAATCAATAATTTTTAGAATTTTGGTCTGTCTGTATTGCAACATGTTTTAAGTACATCACGCAACAATTAATGTATAGAATTAAAGGCAGTTTTCACCGATGTACATATTGCTAGAAGTCTAACTGAAAATGTAGAATTCATTTTTTTCAGTTTCTCATCGATCTTTATTCCTAGGAATTTGAATGTATTAACTTTTTCCAGTGTTTTGTTGTTTATATTTAGAGTTAGCGCCGCACTGTTCTAAAAATTTCTCCTTGATATAACCACAAATTTAGTATTATTGACATTCAATTCATGTGTTCAATATAGTGATAGAACGATACGAGTACCGAGTACAGAATATCGATACTTTTGACAAGTACTGAGTAAATATCGCAAATGCCGAAAAGTATCGAAGAGTTAAGATCTGTTTTAAGTAATTTTGTGCTTAATTGCCCAATAAATATTGTGGCGAACGTTCGAATATTAATGAATGTTATTAAAATGACCATAAAGCTCATTTACTTCAATACTGCCATAACTCAAAAAACCGAAACCCCGAGAAAAACTCCTTTAAAGTTTTAAATTCACATATCGTCACCCTCATGCCAGAAGCATGAATGTGCAAATTTATCAGCTTTGAGTTATTAGGTTGACTTGGTTAACCTTTGGATGTTCTATGTTATACCAAAACCCAGAATACTATGCGTACACGGAAAGCACATATCGACCCCTTTGCGCAAAATTATCGTATGTTAGAAAAACCAAATTTTACAGGAAAGTATTTTTTGTATTTTTCTCTGCTTTGGCTAGCACCATCAATACCAAAGTTTAGATTTGCTGAGATAATTGAGAAATATAACTAAACGCAAGAGTTTTGTAGAAAGGTCTCTACATTCTAATTTCTTAGCACATATGATAATTTCACCCACAAGAAAAAAATCATTGTCACATATAGGGTTGCCAGACGTACTGCTTTTGGGAGTAAACGTACTCCTTTTTATTTCAATGTACTCCCATGTACTCCAAAAAAAAATATCTTGAAATGTACTCCTTTATTAGTTTTGTACTTCTTTTGTACTTCTTTTGTACTCCTTTTTCCAGCTATTAATATTTTATCATATACAGGGTGTAAAATAATAACTGTTGTACAGTTTTTTTTTGAAAAATGAAATTGGCCTTTATAGATTTTGCGAAAAAGTTGTCCATTGTTAATTATCCACAGATTTTACTTCAATTTTATTAATTTGTTTTTAAATTTTAACCTTCATTTGGGTTTACCGGCGATAAACACTTGGAGAGAAAAGCGCAAGTAAAAAAAAACCGTTATTGTATAGGTTTTAAATTTAACCCTCATTTGGGTTTACCAGCGGGTTTGGGAGAAAAGCGCAAGCGGCACGCAAGTCTTCGTCGGTTACTTTATTACATATCTTCTGTAACCATAGGCTAATTTCCTCCCACTAGGAGGGAATTCACTCGACCAACCCTATACAGTTTTTTTTCTTTATACAAAATCTAAGAAAAAATACACCTGAAAAAGAGGTGTGTGCCGCATGTACTTATCTCCCAAAGCTTGCAAATGCAAATAAGGATTAAAATTTTAAAACCAATTAATAAAATTAAAGTAAAATATTTACAAAGTTAACAAAAAAAACTTTGTTTAACAAAATCTATAAAGAACCCTTTTATTTTTCAAAAAACCTGTGCGACAGTTATTATTTTAGGCCCTGTACTTTGCCATTCATATTGTGGCAAACACTACTTAGGGCCGGTTGTTCAATGTCTGGTTAACACTACTTGCCCGTTAAACATCATTATCGACGATTTCGACATCATGCATATAACATGTGATCGATAAAGCAGACGTTGTATCTAACCGGAGCTTCTACCTCCGATTTGTGTTAATCAGACATTGAACAACCGTCCCTTAGTAAGCAAAGTTAAGTGTTACTATGTATATACGTAAGCTATTTGCAAATAAAAATAATTCGCAAATACTTAACTCACTGTTTATTCGATGGTGAAAAATTCTTTTTATACCCGAGCGCACTTGTGCACAAGGGTATATTAATTTTGTTCACATAACGGTTGTTTGTAACAGCCAAAACGAATCGAGATAGATATAGACAAATGTATACATAAATGATCAGGATGAAAAAAGAAATCGATTAAGCCATGTCTGTCTGTCCGTCCGTCTGTCCGTCTGTCCGTCCGTCCGTGTACACGATAACTCGAGCAAAAATTGAGATATCTCAACGAAATTTGGAATGTAGATTTCCCCTAATCCAAGGTAGGTTGGTATTGAAAATGGGCGAAATCGGACTGTAACCACGCCTACTTCCCATATAACGGTAATTTCCAGAAATACGAAAACAGCGATATTTTAGTAACT
>NW_023461254.1:15083-15468 GCF_013731165.1 Rhagoletis pomonella
TAAGAATATTATAAATTTTTGGAAAATGGGCGTAGCCACGCCCACCTATGGTTACATGTGAATATCTTGGTAACCGCTGCACCAATTTCTTCCAAACTTGGCACAGTTGTTGGCCTTGATACAGCATACTAAATGGCCGAAAATTTTAAATATCGGACAATAACCACGCCCACATCCCATATAACGGTAATTTCCAGAAATACGAAAACTGCGATATTTTAGTAATTACTGAAGATAATTCACTCAAAATTGATATTTACAATAATTTTTAGACGAAAAATAAGAATATTATAAGTTTTTGGAAAATGGGCGTAGCCACGCCCACTTATGGATACATATGTATATCTTGGTAAACGCTGCACCAATTTCTTCCAAACTCGGCACA
>NW_023461254.1:15568-19703 GCF_013731165.1 Rhagoletis pomonella
ACAACCGTTATGTGAACAAAGTTATAATACCCTTGTGCACAAGTGCGCTCGGGTATAAAAAGAATTTTTCACCATCGAATAAACAGTGAGATAGGTATTTGCAAATTATTTTTATTTGCAAATAGCTTACGTATAAACGTAGTATATGTTGTTTAACACTAGTAATGTTTCATACACCGGCAATTTCGTTTTAATTAACCTACCGAAGAATAACTGGGCTGGTGCCAACCTCATGCGTGCTACCGGTGTTGTGTTGTACTCAAGGATTTTATACTGAAACTTATCAACTTCATTTGTCTCGTAGCATCTTTTTAGTATGTTTTTTGAAATTGCCACGGCCTTTTCAGCCAGCCCATTACTTCGAGAATATCGTGGACTTGAGAATCGGAATTGGATGTTATATTCGTTTGCGAACCGCTCAAACTCAGGGGAGCTGAAAGGACTGTTATCAGATTTAATTATCGTTGGATACCCAAATTTGTCAAACAATCCTCGAACACCCTTGACTATGTGCGTTGACGTTTTATTACTAAGCTCAAATGACGCTCAATAATTAGAGTAAGCATCTATAACGGCAATGAAATCGCGACCAGCGAATACGAATAAGTCCATTGCTACAATATGATATGGGTAATTTGGAGTTTCCTCTTGAACTAGTGGCTCTTTTTGAATGTTTCGCTTGAACTTTTTACAAACTGCACAAGATCCTACTAAGTTTTATATTTTTTCGTTCATTCCAGGCCAGAAGTATAACCTCCGAGCTTTTGACAGTGTTTTTTCTATGCCCAAGTGCGGTCCATGGAGTGATGCGGCAATTTTATTTTGTAACACAGTTGGGATTACTAACCTGTGATTAAAAAATAGTACTTCATTTTCAACGTGCAATAGTGACTTTATCTTGTATCAAGTTTATGGTACCAGTGCCACCCGCTTCTCACGTATTTACAAATTCTTCCAAATTTCTCATCTTTCAACAAAGTTTCACGGTAGTTATTATAATTGTTTTCTGACAGGCAAACAGATTCGGTCAGCGATTATTCCCATTAGTTCCTCAACTTCTTCTACCTCTTTCACCTGTGCTCTTGACAAGCAGTCAGCAATTAACATGTCCCTACCTGGCTTGTAGACAATATTCATATTAGGATACTTGAGTAGTAGCATGAACATACGCTGTAAACGTGCGTCGATATCCTGCTTTATTAGAGTTTCCAGCATGATTCAATAATAGAAAGGATTTGTAATAAAACAGTCTTCTCGCTCCCACACATAAAATCGGCTCCTTTACTTGTGCAGAATGTTGCTTACTCTATAGTTTCTAGTGATATTAGTAGTAAAACCAAAAATTCTTCATACTAAATATTCGTTGGCATCACCTTCGTTTGCGTAATTTTCTAGAACAAGTGTAGAATACCGACCGTTTAGCTATAAAATAACCCAAAATGCCGATTGATAAAACTGTTTACGCTGATTTCAACGATACCAAATTTATTTGGAACAGGTTAAAAATAAAGAAGATATAAGAGGTTTATTTGTATTTTTTATTATCACTAAATTGTTGAAACCCAAAAGTAGATCATGATAAAATATGTAATATCGAATTAAAGATAATGGCCCGTAGTCATAGTCAAAATAAAGTCGACTTTAAAGTTAGTTGCAGCTTTTTTGACAGATATCCCATTGAAAATTATGTCAAAAAGCTGCAACTAACTTTAAAGTCGACTTTATTTTGACTATGACTACGGGCCAATAACTTGTACTTTCTAAATAATATAAATTTCTTTACCATTAATTATGCAGATTTTTTTCCAAAAAAAGGTTATTTCATGAAAAAATAACATTTGTTCGTTTTTTAGTGGGTGTGGTTTAAAAATACAAAAATCTATAAATTATGTACATCAGCTGAAGAACAAATTAATTATCTCTATGGCGACGTCATTAGTTTTTTAATCGGTTATATAGTTCATAAGATATTAATATTTAAAATATCTAAAAACTGAACTTTAACCTTCTAGAACGTCTTCATTTTTTACTTACGCCAAATAACTTTGGCATGGTTGAAATGAGGATAAAAAGTTCTATTGATCTACATTTTTCGTTTTTGCATTGCTGAACGGTCGGTATTCTGGATTTGTTCCAGGAAATGTCGAATAACTTAAATCAAAAACGCATATTTTTATGTATTGTTTAGTATTTCCATTAAAACACCAAATATATTGCAAATTCGCATAAAATTAATGATACACATTTTACTTCTAATTGTATACTTTGCGTACTTTTTGTAGTACCATTCTACTACCGTTTTCGCAAAAGGCGGTCACATTCTTCCCCTTTCTCCTACTTCCAAAATACAAATATAGATAAAGGAGTGTCAAATTTTAGCTGTCACAAATTACACAACCTTGTGTTATTGAATCATGAGTTTCCAGTGGTTTATGATCGCTTTCGACCACAAACTCACGTCCATACAAAAAAAAGTGAAATCGCTGACATGCAAACACAATTGCTAGTAATTCTTTCGGCACACATCAAGATAACCAACCGTTCAGCTATAGTAAAACTAAAAATGCAGATTGCTAGTACTTTTTACGCTGATTTTAACTATATAAATATTATTTACCGCAATTGAAAAGTAAAGTAGATATAAAAGGTAAAACAAAAAAATTTTGTGTGTATGCAATTGTTGTTGTCAGCTGTGAACAGCGGTTCATTTTACACAGACGAACGAGAGCACAAAGCGTGTTGCCCGAGCACGAGCAACTCGGTGCCCCTCTCCTTTCCTCGTCACGCTCTCTCTGTGTAAATGAGCACTTAGAGAAAAACTGCGAAAAGGTTTATTACTGTATATACTTAGCCTGTTCTCGTACTTCACGGTTTGCAGGATTTGCAGGTTTTACAGGAACAGCTGTTTTCGCCTTTAATAAACCTTATGTGAACGTGGCGTAAGGGAACGACTTTGGACTAAATCCTGCAAAACCTGCAAATCGTAGACGTTCTGGAACGCACTAACTGTGATCTGGCTTTAAACGATGTTTCCATGACAAGTGATTCGCTCTCTCATTCGTGATTGGCGCCCCAATTACGAACCGAATCACGTAATTCGCCATACAACATTTTGAGAGCGAATCACTTCATTCGTAGGTGATTCAGATCCAATCACCATGCGAATCAAGAACAAATCGTTGTCTTCTCTAATTTTATCGATAACGGCTGTCAAAACACATAGACCACACACATCCCCACCAGCACAAACATTGAAAAAATAGCTAGATTCGTTAAAACTATTTAGCTAATTAACCACTACAAATTTTTTCTCCATCGTTGAAATGCACAATAAACAACATATTAAGCAATAAACAAAAGCAAAGAACAAGAAGCAGAGTTGCAAAGTGAATCAAGAATGTGACGTGTAAACAGGTTGATTCGCCGTTCGTAATTGAGAGAGTGAACAACGTCATTCGGTTGTTGTGGAAACGCCGTTTTAGCTGTAGGAATGTTCGATATCGTATCGATTATTCTGAATATCGATATTTCATGGTGTGATAATCGATTTTTTGAATCGATATTCCGAGGTCGATATATCGAAGACATCGATACTTTACCCGCAATATCGATATTTAAGTTGAAATTTATTTTTCATCTACAAAAAAGTGTATGGGAAAATCATATATATAATACTCCTATATTGGCAGTAAGACCTAGTACCGTCCGAAAACACTACAGTACAGATATATCAATAAACACGTACGAAAGAAAAGGAACACACGTTTATAAATAAACATGTACACAACATATATACTAAAACGGCACTCAAGTACACAATACATTGACAAAAACGGTACTCGACTGTCTCGCTTTGATTTCGGAATGCTTACACATTGAGAAGTTAGCTTACTGCCAATATAGAAGTATTACATATATGTGACCTGGTCTACGAAAAGGGAGCTTACGTGCAAAAACTAGTTTTCTGTGAAAAAGCTGTTAAAAGTAAGCAACTCGTTTCGTTTACTCGTTTTTACTCTTCTTTCTCTACATTTTTAGTACACTTCTAAGCAAGTTAGGATTTTCTGCTTTTCACCACGTGAAAAAGCATCTCATCTTCCATCCGAATCAACCAAAAAGTGAAAATTGATTTTTT
>NW_023461254.1:19803-21227 GCF_013731165.1 Rhagoletis pomonella
ATATTGTAGACACAATGTTATTGTAACCAGTTCATGACAAATGAAGAAGAACATTACGCATAGATTGAGAATGGTGCTTAGACTGTAGAATAGAAGAAAAATAAAGTTAGTCGTGAGATAGACATAAAACGATATACAGGGGGGTACTTAATACACATACTTTTTTTCTTTTTTATTTTTATTTTATCTTTCAGCTTCGGTAAAAGCACTTCTACCAAGGCTTGGCTTATCAAATTTACGCCAATTGATACAATTTTGCGATTTAAATTCATTTTCAATAATGTAAATAAAAATTCGTGTTGAATCGAAAATCGCCTCTTCTGAATAGGGATGGCAACTTTTTCACTTTCAACTTCTCATTCAACTTCGCATTCAACTTTTGTTGCCTGTAAAATCGCCGTGTGCGAATGCCCTTTAAGTCTAAGGTTGCAGACAGAGTGGAAGCGAAGCCGAAGATGAAGATGAAGACGAAGCCGAAGACGAAAAACAATGCGGTAGTAAACATGTGGAAGTGATCACAGTGCAAACGAAGACGAAGACGAAGATGAAGACGTTGCGCAAGCAGTCAGCTTGAAACTGTCCGGTACTGTTTTCAAAGACGAGTCGCTTGCTGTGATGAGTTGTTTACAATTTATTTAACTGTTTGCAATTGTGAAAAAACGCGTTTTTCAAGAAACTGGCAAAATTTTTGGCAAAATGTAATCAAACGTATTAATTGGCATTCTTGTATATTCGAAAAATGTCTGTCCGTTTTGCCGTAGCACATAATACAAGTGGCGAAATTCTCCAAAAGTTGTCCTATACAAATTAGTTCATGAATTGCTGTTTTTTCTTTATTTTCTTTTGATTTTATATAAAAATAAAGGTTTTATTTAGAAACAAATCTTCATATCTTTCATCTTCCACAATGTACACTCGCCAGTTTGGCCGCAACGCAAACAATTCGTCTTCGGCTTCGTCTTCATCTTCATCTTCGGCTTCGCTTCCACTCTGTCTGCAACCTTAGACTTATAGGGCATTCGCACACGGCGATTTTACAGGCAACAAAAGTTGAATGCGAAGTTGAATGAGAGGTTGAAAGTGAAAAAGTTGCCATCCCTATTCAGAAGAGGCGATTTTCGATTCAACACGAATTTTTATTTACATTATTGAAAATGAATTTAAATCGCAAAATTTTATCAATTGGGGTAAATTTGATAAACTAAGCGTTGGTAGAAGTGCTTTTAGCGAAGCTGAAAGATAAAATAAAAATAAAAAAGAAAAAAAGTATGTGTATTAAGTACCCCTGAATATCGTTTTATGTCTATCTCGCGACTAACTTTATTTTTCTTCTATTCTACAGTCTAAGCACCATTCTCAATCTATGCGTAATGTTCCTCTTCATTTGTCATGAACTGGTTACAATAACATTGTGTCTACAATAT
>NW_023461254.1:21327-27421 GCF_013731165.1 Rhagoletis pomonella
TAATATTTAAAATATCTAAAAACTGAACTTTAACCTTCTAGAACGTCTTCATTTTTTACTTACGCCAAATAACTTTGGCATGGTTGAAATGAGGATAAAAAGTTCTATTGATCTACATTTTTCGTTTTTGCATTGCTGAACGGTCGGTATTCTGGATTTGTTCCAGGAAATGTCGAATAACTTAAATCAAAAATGCATATTTTTATGTATTGTTTAGTATTTCCATTAAAACACCAAATATATTGCAAATTCGCATAGAATTAATAATACACATTTTACTTCTAATTGTATACTTTGCGTACTTTTTGTAGTACCATTCTACTACCGTTTTCGCAAAAGGCGGTCACATTCTTCCCCTTTCTCCTACTTCCAAAATACAAATATAGATAAAGGAGTGTCAAATTTTAGCTGTCACAAATTACACAACCTTGTGTTATTGAATCATGAGTTTCCAGTGGTTTATGATCGCTTTCGACCACAAACTCACGTCCATACAAAAAAAAGTGAAATCGCTGACATGCAAACACAATTGCTAGTAATTCTTTCGGCACACATCAAGATAACCAACCGTTCAGCTATAGTAAAACTAAAAATGCAGATTGCTAGTACTTTTTACGCTGATTTTAACTATATAAATATTATTTACCGCAATTGAAAAGTAAAGTAGATATAAAAGGTAAAACAAAAAAATTTTGTGTGTATGCAATTGTTGTTGTCAGCTGTGAACAGCGGTTCATTTTACACAGACGAACGAGAGCACAAAGCGTGTTGCCCGAGCACGAGCAACTCGGTGCCCCTCTCCTTTCCTCGTCACGCTCTCTCTGTGTAAATGAGCACTTAGAGAAAAACTGCGAAAAGGTTTATTACCGTATATACTTAGCCTGTTCTCGTACTTCACGGTTTGCAGGATTTGCAGGTTTTACAGGAACAGCTGTTTTCGCCTTTAATAAACCTTATGTGAACGACTTTGGACTAAATCCTGCAAAACCTGCAAATCGTAGACGTTCTGGAACGCACTAACTGTGATCTGGCTTTAAACGATGTTTCCATGACAAGTGATTCGCTCTCTCATTCGTGATTGGCGCCCCAATTACGAACCGAATCACGTAATTCGCCATACAACATTTTGAGAGCGAATCACTTCATTCGTAGGTGATTCAGATCCAATCACCATTCGAATCAAGAACAAATCGTTGTCTTCTCTAATTTTATCGATAACGGCTGTCAAAACACATAGACCACACACATCCCCACCAGCACAAACATTGAAAAAATAGCTAGATTCGTTAAAACTATTTAGCTAATTAACCACTACAAATTTTTTCTCCATCGTTGAAATGCACAATAAACAACATATTAAGCAATAAACAAAAGCAAAGAACAAGAAGCAGAGTTGCAAAGTGAATCAAGAATGTGACGTGTAAACAGGTTGATTCGCCGTTCGTAATTGAGAGAGTGAACAACGTCATTCGGTTGACGTGGAAACGCCGTTTTAGCTGTAGGAATGTTCGATATCGTATCGATTATTCTGAATATCGATATTTCATGGTGTGATAATCGATTTTTTGAATCGATATTCCGAGGTCGATATATCGAAGACATCGATACTTTACCCGCAATATCGATATTTAAATTGAAATTTATTTTTCATCTACAAAAAAGTGTATGGGAAAATCATATATATAATACTCCTATATTGGCAGTAAACGTCCGAAAACACTAGAGTACAGATATATCAATAAACACGTACGAAAGAAAAGGAACAAACGTTTATAAATAAACATGTACACAACACATATACAAAAACGGCACTCAAGTACACAATACATTGACAAAAACGGTACTCGACTGTCTCGCTTTGATTTCGGAATGCTTACACATTGAGAAGTTAGCTTACTGCCAATATAGAAGTATTACATATGTGGGGAAAATACTAAAGTAGGTTTAACCAGCCGCTTGTGTGATTTATGTAGCACTTAAGTTTGACAAACCGCTTCCATGGTGTATACGGTTCATAACTCGTTGCCACCGTTAGGTTGCAGACAGAGTGGAAGCGAAGCCGAAGATGAAGATGAAGACGGATCCGAAGACGAATTGTTTGCGTTGAGGCCAAACTGGCGAGTGTACATTGTGGAAGATGAAAGATATGAAGATTTGTTTCTAAATAAAACCTTTATTTTTATATGAAATCAAAAGAAAATAAAGAAAAAACAGCAATTCATGAACTAATTTGTATAGGCCAACTTTTGGAGAATTTCGCCACTTGTATTATGTGCTACGGCAAGACGGACAGACATTTTTCGAATATACAAGAATGCCAATTAATACGTTTGATTACATTTTGCCAAAAATTTTGCCAGTTTCTTGAAAAACGCGTTTTTTCACAATTGCAAACAGTTAAATAAATTGTAAACAACTCATCACAGCAAGCGATTCGTCTTTGAAAACAGTACCGGACAGTTTCAAGCTGACTACTTGCGCAACGTCTTCATCTTCGTCTTCGTCTTCGTTTGCACTGTGATCACTTCCACATGTTTACTACCGCATTGTTTTTCGTCTTCGGCTTCGTCTTCATCTTCATCTTCGGCTTCGCTTCCACTCTGTCTGCAACCTTAGACTTAAAGGGCATTCGCACACGGCGATTTTACAGGCAACAAAAGTTGAATGAGAAGTTGAAAGTGAAAAAGTTGCCATCCCTATTCAGAAGAGGCGATTTTCGATTCAACACGAATTTTTATTTACATTATTGAAAATGAATTTAAATCGCAAAATTTTATCAATTGGCGTAAATTTGATAAGCCAAGCCTTGGTAGAAGTGCTTTTACCGAAGCTGAAAGATAAAATAAAAATAAAAAAGAAAAAAAGTATGTGTATTAAGTACCCCTGTATATCGTTTTATGTCTATCTCACGACTAACTTTATTTTTCTTCTATTCTACAGTCTAAGCACCATTCTCAATCTATGCGTAATGTTCTTCTTCATTTGTCATGAACTGGTTACAATAACATTGTGTCTACAATATTTGATAGCATCTCATTTCATTGTATTGTGTCATTTAGGGCCGTTTGCACCATGTCAGTTAATTCTAACTCCCAGTTAAACATCTTTATCGACGTTATCAACACCCATCATATAACATGTGATCGATGAAGCAGTTAACGTGCTTAACTGAAGGATGTACCTCCAGTTAGCATTAACTAGACATGGTGCAAACGGCCCTTAATGGTATGTCTCCAACGTGAACCTTACTTATTACACGCTATTGTATTTTATTTTTTATTTTTTTTATATTATATATGTACATGTGTTAGCAAATAGCAAATGGGCAACAGACAAGTAAGAAAGCTTAACCACTCAGCTACCACCCGTACCTTTGAGGGGGCCTAACAACGCGACCACTTCTTGTTGAATGTGGTGCTACTTCAGGTGCTGCGTTTGATACTGAGAGGTCACTTCCAACAGTCTCAGCCACTGAGTTGTTGAAATCTGCTGAAGTACTTGTTTCGCTACTTATTTCGTTTGGCACATTCTGTATCTCTCGTTAGGTGGAACACTTTGACTTTCAGACTCACGTCCTTTTCTTATAACACTTTCTTCAGTCCATAAATCACTTGCTTTGAAATCAGTGTCCACCGACTTTGTGATGAATCTGCGATTGCGTCTAAACAAGTAGTTAAAACTGTCCCTGATTATATATGACTTTTCATTTGTGTTACCAACAATCGTTACATGTTTCCACTCCTCTTTTTCTTCGAGTTCCTTTTGAAAATTACTGTATCCCCTATATTGAGTTTTGGCAAAGTTTTTGCCGACCTATCATAATAAAATTTTTGTTTTTCCTTTTTATTTTCTATTTTCTTTTTGACTTCCGATTTATCTATTACTACGTTTATACGCACGTATTATTTGCAAATAACAATTTGCAAAATGGTAAAATTTGCCGTATAAACGCGAGTTAATTTTTTATTTGCAAATAACTAAATCACGCAAATAAGTTTTGATTAGTGGTACTATTTGCAAATAAGCGCAAGACGCCGCCATTCTTAGATTTATTTTCTTTTTCGATCGTCATCTTATTGCCTTTTTATAATCAAGACGTTGCCATTTTTAACTTTATTTTCTTTTTCGATGGTCATATTATTGCCTTTTTATAATCCGGCAATATTAAACAAGTAAGAAAGTCTAAGTACGGGCGGAGCCGAACATTAAATACCCGGCGCAAGTATTTAATATATGTTTTTCACCTTTCCGCAAGCTACCGCTACATGGTAAGCCGGGGTGTATCAATTTTGAGTAAGTTAGCGACCTTAAATTTCGAAATATTGAAATTTCAAGCATTTCTGAAATTTATTGTTATATGAAAAGCGGCCGTAATTTTAGGCCGATTTCAATAATTTTCAACGCTTTGCTTTTATGCGGCAAGCACAATAACCATACCGAGTTTGGTACAAATTGGTAGAACGGTTACCGAGATACATACGAGGGTAGATTGAAAAGTCGTTAGAATTGCGACATCTATCGGTCATTAATTTACTTAATTATTGTCAATGTTAAAAGTGAACTGTCAAAAGCGAGCTGTCAAAATTTCATAACATATGGTCAAACGGTACTTTTTTGAGAATTATTTTTGCAAAACACTATTGTATTTTTATTAAAAATGGAAAAAAGTGAACTTCGTGCTGTTATAAAGTACTTTCATTTGAAAGGTTTAAACCAGAAACAAATTATTGAGGAGTTGCAGACAGTATTAGGGGAACATGCACCCTCAAATGCAACAGTTTACAATTGGGTAAACGAGTTTAAACGTGGTCGGATAAGCACCAAAGATGAGCCACTCTCTGAGAGGCCAAAAGATGTAACGACTCCAGAAACGGTGGAAACGGTTGTCACACAAGATCGAAGAATTAAATTGAGAGAGATTGCTGACATTGTGAACATTAGTTATGAACGTGTGCATAACATAATACATGATGAATTGGGTATGAAAAAGCTTTCAGCAAGATGGGTGCCGCGTTTGCTAACTCCTCTGCAAAAAATGAACCGAATGTCGACTTCAAAAGTTGGTTTAGACATGTTTAACAGAAATCCATCGGAATTTTTGCGTCGTTTCATAACGATGGATGAAACGTGGATCCACCACTATACACCAGAGTCTAAAGAACAGTCCAAACAATGGGTAGAACGTGGCTCAAGTGCTCCAAAGAAGGCAAAGGTCGTTGCATCAGCTGGGAAGGTTATGGCATCTATTTTTTGGGATGCAAAAGGTATAATTTTCATAGATTATCTTGAAAAGGGTAAAACCATCACAGCTGAATATTATTCATCTTTGTTGGATACATTGGACCAAAATATTAAGCAAAAACGGCCACATTTGAAAAAGAAGAAAATCCTCTTTCATCATGATAACGCTCCTTCACATTCATCTTGGAAAACGCAGGAAAAAATAAATGAGTTAGGCTATGAATTGCTGCCTTATCCGCCATATTCGCCAGATTTAGCTCCCAGTGACTTTTTCCTTTTTCCAAATATGAAAAAATGGCTCGGCGGAAAAAGATTTATGTCAAATAGTGAAGTTATAGCTGCAACAAATACTTATTTTGAAGGTTTTGAAAAAACTTATTTTAGAGAAGGAATAAATATGTTAGAAAAGCGTTGGAAAAAATGTATTGACTTAAAAGGAGATTATGTTGAAAAATAAATCAATTTTTTGTTAAAAAACCAATGTCTAGTTTTTCATTCTAACGACTTTTCAATCCACCCTCGTATATGTGATTATAAGTGGGCGGTGCCACGCCCATTTTCCAAAATTTTATCATAAACGTATTTCTTGGTAAAGAATGGTTGCAAGCGTCAATTTGGATAAATTAGCTTTAATTTTTACTGATTCATCGAAGATTTCGTATTTCTCTAAATTACCCTTATATGGAATGTGGGCGTGGTTATTGTCCGAGTTTTAAAATATTCGGCCATTTGGTATGCTGTACCAAAGCCAACAACTGTGCCAAGTTTGGAAGAAATCGGTGCAGCGGTTGCCAAGATATACACATAAAACCATAAGTGGGCGTGGCTACGCCCATTTTTCAAAAATTTATAA
>NW_023461255.1:0-27554 GCF_013731165.1 Rhagoletis pomonella
AAAAAAACCGAAATAATGCATATATGCACAGTTTCGGTTGAAAACCGAAATAATGCATATGAAAAACCCGAAATAATGCATACATGCACACTTTCGTTTGAAAACCGAAATAACGCATATGAGAAAAACGAAGTAATGCATACATGCACAGTCTCGGTTCAAAACCGAAATAATGCATATGACAAAAACCGAAGTAATGCATACATGCACAGTTTCGACTCAAAACCCAAGTAATGCATATGACAAATACCGAAATAGTGCATACATGAAAACGAACTTCTTTCTAAGTAGGCGGCCTTCGGCCGCGCTTAGGGATTATAACCCTTACTAAGTAGAATTCTCCTTTCTGTGTTGCCGGAAAAGGGGACCGGAAGTATTTTTGCGCAGAACTTCTTTCTGCGTAGGCGGCCTTCGGCCGCGCTTAGGGATTATAACCCTTACTAAGTAGAATTCTCCTTTCTGTGTTGCCGCAAAAGGGGACCGGAAGTATTTTTGCGCAGAACTTCTTTCTGCGTAGGCGGCCTTCGGCCGCGCTTAGGAATTATAACCCTTACTAAGTAGAATTCTCCTTTCTGTGTTGCCGGAAAAGAAGGGCGGAAGAATTTTTGCGCAGAACTTCGCTCTGCGTAGGCGGCGTTCGGCCGCGCTTAGGGATTATAACCCTTACTAAGCAGAATTCTCCTTTCTGTGTTGCCGAAAAAGGGGACCGGAAGTACTTTTGCGCAGAACTTCTTTCTGCGTAGGCGGCCTTCGGCCGCGCTTAGGGATTATAACCCTTACTAAGTAGAATTCTCCTTTCTGTATTGCCGGAAAAGAAGGGCGGACGTATTTTTGCGCAGAACTTTTCTCTGCGTAGGCGGCTTTCAGCCGCGCTTAGGGATTAAAACCCTTACTAAGTAGAAGTAAATAATTCATATTAGAAAAAACGAAATTATCCATATGCACACTTTCGTTAGAAAACCTAAATAATGCATATAACAAAAACCGAAATAATGCATATGGCAAAAACCGAAGTAATGCATACATGCACAGTTTCGGTTTAAAACCGAAATACTGCATATGGTAAAAACCGAAATAAAGCATACATGCACAGTTTCGGTTGAAACCGAAATAATGTCTAAATGCACAGTTTCCATATGCGCAATTTCGGTGCCCCGCGTGTGTGTGTCTGTGCATCTGTGTGTTAACGCATGAGTGTGAAGGTAGTGAAAGTGGCCACACTTTTTAAACCTATCTGACAGGCGAAGGTGCATAACTTTGCTAACCCTGCGGCTCGATAAGGCAGTTGTGAGAATGAGTGTGTGAGTGTGAGATACTTTCGATGAAGACCGTCGGTTATGCAGAAATTGCGTTTTGTGCCTGTCCGTCCGCTATATAAGACCCCGATGAAACGCAACGGCACAGTTACGGAGTTGCAGTGTTCTAGTAAGAAAGTTTCGACAGTGCAGTGGGTGAAAGTGCGCGCGTTCAAACCGTTAAAGTGTTAATAAAAAAAGGGGTATTACAAAAAAAAAACCCAAACGGAAGATACCACGAAAAGTGGGTTTGCAAGAGGTACCGCCAGCTAAAACGGATTCCAAGCTACAAGTTTCCCATCCAACCGCCGAAGGTCGAGGTAAGCCCAAGTTTTTGTGTATACATATGTACATGTGTATGATCTAGCCTACACCACTGGGTAATATGGGGTAAAGAAGATGAGTCACAGCATCCATCTACCAATTATCGACCCTGGTACCCATGAAGGGTGGAATCCACAGAAGTATGCTGGCAGCGTAAATCCGCAAACACTCAAGCATGAGCGCTTATGTGCTTATGCCCATGTGTACATGTATATATGTTTGTTCATATATGTGTATGCATGTACACATATGTATGAGCGCTAGCGCCTAAGCGGCAAAAGTGACTAAAAGGTTATATTTTTCATTACAGGTCGCCAGTAAGAATTATATAAAGGAACCTCGCCCCCGGGTTTGGGGCAAAGGCGTATAAGTACACGCGATTGAGCACTTCACACACGGTGCAACACCTTGAACCAGCGTTTATATTAAACACCTGCGAGGAATATCAGCAACATCAGAAATATCAGCAACACCAGGAATATCACTAACACCAGAAACATTAGCAGCTCAGCAACATCTACTGGATCAGCTGTCGCCAATACGTATGTATGTATGTGAGCCAGAATTAGGTCAAAGTTCGGTATACACCAGCTGGACAAGTACATAGAGATGCACAGCTGAGCGACGTGCCTAAGTAGTTGCTCATACATGTGTACATAGATACCTAAACGAACGGAGGAATACTCCAGTGAGAGGGATCTCAGCGTTGGAAGCAAAGAAGATAACTGATTGGAAGGCGCTGTCATTAACGAGGGAGGACACCGGAGAAGGGCAGTAAAAAGGAGCGACGATTAGAGCAACGAGCGAGACTCGACGTCAACGGCTTGACGCCGCCGCCTAAAGCCAGTGCCGTCAGCACATACATGTAGCGGGGTGGCGGGGGGGGAGGGCGGTTGTACCCACGTGCTTCTTTTTAGGTATTGGGATTTATTTACGTTATAGTAATAGATATACATAATTGTGTAGGTTTAGTAATACTCACTTTGAATTATTGAAGTTAAATTACCTTTACTTGGTTTTTCGCCCTTTCCATTTTGTTTTTTTGTTTGTTTGTATTTCTATTCGTTGAATCCGGGTTTTTTTTTTTGGTTGTGTAATAATAATTTGGCACCGGAGTTCGCCAATCTTTGGAATCAATTTGGAGTCACTTACGCGCGCATATCTGATTTCTTTCGGATTTTACTTTTTAATATTATACTTCCATTAAGTTTATGTTTTTGCACAATATCTATTCAGTTTTTTTGCTGCTCGACACTTCTTTTTGATTTTTACGCGCACATTTTGGTTGCCATTCATTCGCGTTTGGATGGCCATAGTAAATTGGAACCGCTCGATGCCCTCCAACACGAGCGAGTGACCGATCTGCCAAAGAAAATAAAAGTAAATTACTCAGTACCACTAGGGCAGGCAGGCTCACATATATGTATGTACACTCTCTTTTCCCACACAGGCTCGCAACGGCATGTTGGTACCAACATCGCTGGAGTGACCAGGTGAGTGAAGTTATTATTTGAGCGTAAACTATACGGGTGTATGATCCATTGAGCACTTCCGTTTGTTGGTTTTCGGTCGTACAATCAACGTAAATACATATGTATATATGTACATTTGGATTTACGCAGAGTTATGCACATAGTTAAATCCGTGCGCAATTAAGAATAGTAAAAGATACTATTGGCACGGTGGATCATAAAACCTACTTATACTGCTTATGCCCATTTGGTTGTTTCTAGATATAAGTTTAGAACGAATTCTTCAAATTTTTTTTTGTTGTGTTTGAATTTTATTTGAATTTCGTTTTTTTTGCGGCTGATGTTTCATTAGAATATATATGTATATATATAATTTTGTTTTTTGATTGATTTTAAACTCGAATGAAAATTTGGTGAATTGAACGTATTGCGTACTTCTTTCTTTTTCCGCCTGCAACAAAATACGTAATTCCTTTGTACTCGCATTCAGCTCCTATTTATGCTTAGGAGAGCGAATTCTTTGACATTCCCTTCTTAATTTGCGCTTTTTAACCGACTTCCAAAAAAGGAGGAGGTTATCAGTTCGTCGGAATATTTTTTTATGTATGTTGCCGCATAACTTTGGACCACGTCAACCGATTTCGATAATAATTTGCATCGGAAAGGTAGTGTCTCAGAGGTGGTCCCATACTAATCTGGTTAAGATCCGATCAGCGGATCATGAGATATATATATATATTTTTTTTTTTATATGGGAGCTGAAGTCGGTTTTTTTTTGCTAAAAATTACTTGTTACTTATTAAGTTAAGAATGTTTGGGGTATGCAGGTCTGGGCAGTAAGAACTGCGATGTTTAATAGATGGTGTTTAAATTTCTGCGGCCTTAATTGTTATATCAGTGAGATTTTCAGCTGCCCTGTCGATATTATTCTTGATCCGAATAAGAATTTGCGGGTCAATGTGCGAACTGACATAGTTTTTTTTATTTTAACCAGTTTGTGTGCTTATTTGTAAGATTTTTTTGTTTTTCCTTATAAATAATAAACAGTGATAATGTTATGAGAAAGGATAATGATCTGAAGAGAGATCAAATAATGCTTCTGTATTAACTTGGTGTCGCGCCAAAGTCAATAAGATCGGGTTTTTTTGCGGGGTCAGAAGGCCAATACGTTGGGTGGCCTGTACACAAGACGTCAAATCCTCTGTTCCGGATTACTTTATATAGATTTCTAGCCTTTGGTGTAATCAATCTAGACCCCCAGAATCAAGGAAGCCAACTCGTGGGGAATTCCCCGATTTGTGGGGAGTTTGAGTTTACATGGGGAATCGGGGAGTGAACCGCTTTTTGTGGGGAATTTCGGTTTACGTGCAGAATCGGGAGATGAACTGCTTTTTATGAGGAATTAGGTGTTAACTAATTTATTCTTTTTTGCTTCACTAACTTTATAATGAGGTAAAAGTCGCATAAGAAATACAACTGCAACTAAAAGTACTGATTATGCAATCCTGCAAATTATACAATTTAGCGTTGATTTAAAATTTTCTTTGTCGCATTTGCGTTCATATATACGGTTGCCAGACGCACTGATTTTATCAGTACAGTACTGATTTTTCATCTCTTGTACTGATTTTATTCATTCATTTAATAAGTACGCTGATTTTTCAAAATTTGTACTGAATTTTCACTTAAAACAAAATACATACTTTAGGTTTTTCTTGAGGTTTTTATATAACGTTGGAACTTCCTTAAACTGTACTGTACTCTGTTTCAGAAAATGTTTGATATGATCAAGAAAGAGAAGCGAGTATAGCGAGTTGTTATTTATCTCGAAAATAACTTTCAGTTTAATAACAAAAAAATTTAATAATTGAATGGCTTTTGCCTAAAACTTATAATTCTGTTTTCTCAATTTTCTGACATTGTAAAATGGTTTTGCATAAAAGACATAGAGCTGGTTTCTCCAACTCAACTTTACTTAGTTTAGCCACTTTTCGGACTTAAGTCAAAAGTTAGCCTACGTTTTACACAGCTTATTTTTGACTAAGTCAAGAAAATTGGCTTAACTAACTTAAGTTGAGTTGGAGAAACCAGCCCATAGAGTTAGATACTCTTTTTAGTGAATTCTTAGTCATTCAAAGCTTTTGCATACTTGAAAATAATAATTTAAGCCATGAGGAAATATAGATGAAGTCCTTAAATGGTGGTGCTTTTCAACAGTTTTAAAAATATGTAATTTTTATTTTTTTTTCAATACCACACTCAAATGAAGCAACTGAGAGGGTCTTAAGCATAAAGTTGGATTCCTGGCGCAAAGAGCGAAACCGGCTGCTAATAATAATTTATGAAAGTGAACTCCAAATTTAAAGTAATTTTAAAATGAAATGTATAGAACACTGAAAATGGAAATTATCTCATTGTTGCTATTCAAAAATGTCATTAATATAAAATAATTTATTTGCTCCTGTGTAACACGCATGTTAAAATGAATAACACTTTTATTTTTTATGAACTATATTTAATTTATATGCAAAATACTGAGGTTATTCACACTTGCCTGGTTATCTGGTTATATTTTTTATTCTGTTTACAAGAACTACACTACAGAATAATAATTTTTAACCATATAACCTTATAACCAAGCAAGTGTGAACAACCTAATTGTTAAAACCAAGTACTCTGGCGTTTTAAAGTATTATCTGTTCTCATTTTCGTTGTTGATGTTTCCGACAGGGTTGGAGTGTAATGTAATGTGGAACGATTTTCCGTCATCCCTTGTCAAATTTGGTTTGGAGACAAACCGGTTTCGGCGTTGTGCCATCTTCAGTGTCATTTTTTCGTTCTCAATTCTTATTATCTGTTACTTACATTCATAATTTTGCTTTGAATAAAAATGTACTGAAAAGTACTGATTTTTTAGCATGAAAAAGTCTAACGTACTGATTTCGCGCATAAAAAATCTGGCGAACCTATTCATATAACGAATAAACATACTTTTTGATGTGGAAGAGAACTGCAACACTTTCGAAAAAAAAAAATGATACAAAAAATTTTTGCCACTTGAAATTTGCACTACTAGTATTGACTGCACAAAACTGCATATTCAAAATCTTTCTAGAAAATCTAATTACAACGCTCGAAATTTCTCGGAATTTTTTTTGAAACTTGGTTTTAATTTTTTTTTTGTAAAAAAATTAACTATATTTTTATAAAAAAGATAAATCAAGTTAATAACAAAAAATATATATAATTGTAAACACTTGTCAAAATTTGGCGCGACTGAAAATTTTTCGACCACTGTATGTGTGTAAACATTATATGTAATTTTTTTTTTCTTTATTTGGTTTGGTCTATGAATACATAAATAGCTGAATTACGTTTAAAAAAAAAACAGAAAGACCAGCAATATGTCAAAATGTACACTAATTTTTTTTTTTTGTAAATAAGGAGAAATCCATAGGTGGGTAATTTTACGAAATTTCCGGCAAAATCGGTGAATTTCATTGTCGAAATCGGGGAATTTTCAAAAATGAGTTGGCTACCCTGCCCAGAATGTATGTTTGGCATTGTAATCTCCTGCTACAATAAACTTACTGCCAAACTTTATGAAAAAGTCATTAAATTGTTTTTCTGTTATGTTAGGACGAGGGGAGCAATATATAGCAGATACAGTAAGACCACCCAAGTAGTCAATAATCTGTATTGCAGTATTATGAATGAACTCATCACTTTGCGATTCTAATTCATAGTGCTTTATTCTGCTCCGA
Source organism: Rhagoletis pomonella (assembly GCF_013731165.1). Lineage (NCBI taxonomy): Eukaryota > Metazoa > Arthropoda > Insecta > Diptera > Tephritidae > Rhagoletis > Rhagoletis pomonella. The sequence continues at coordinate 6,856 of NW_023461255.1, forward strand.
ATGAGAATGGCTGTTCCACCTCGGACTTTCCTTTGTGGATGCTAAGTATCCTAGAATTTGTACCCATTAATTTGAAAGTTACTTAATTGCGTAAGGGGGGTTTCAGATACAAGCAAAACGTCTATATGAAAGCGCTCTAGGAAAATTTCTAGTTCGTTTTTATGCTGGGTTAGCTCGTTCGCATTCCAAAAACAAATTTTGATATTATTCATGGTTTAGCTAAAATGAATTGAGGTAATAGATTTTTATATTTAATCAAATCTTGTACCATGCTCTAAATAGCCATTATTTACGTCTGCATAACTTTCATAAAGTTATTTATAGTAGCTTCTATGTTACTACTATTCTGACCATTGCGATGTGTGTAGCGTCTGTACGTACCTTCATTTAATTTTTTTTTCAAACTTTTAGGAATTAAAGTACAAAGAAAACTAAGAAAGTTTTGTTTCAGAATGTTTCGATTCGTATGCCTTTGTGGGCGTGGCTGGTGCCTGAAATTCGAAAAAAATGCAATTTTTTAAACTCCCATAGTACTCATTCCTTACCATTGATGTGGATATCAGTAGAACGGTATTAAAACAAGCGTCTTAAGGTTATCGCCTGTAAACTAAAAATCGGGCTGCTGAAAATATTGATTTCAGCCGATTTCTCAAAGACATTTTCAATCGATTTTATTCTAAGTTTCTTCAAGTCTAGCCTAGAACGTTAGTTTTCATTTGATATACAGCTTCTATCTGGAAAAACTCTTGTTTTAGAGATATTGCGATTCAAATCGAAAAAAAGTTGCTCCAAATAGCGACAATGGTTTAAAAACTGTCCAATCCCCGATTGCCACCTACACCGAAATACCCTGCAATTGGGGGAATTTCCCTCGAGTTGAGTTCACTGCACGCGATACATAATTTGTATGTGTGTATGTCGCTTTCTGAGTTTTATAGAAATCATTTTTATTTTTGCTGGTTTCTTTATTTTCATATGCATAAGTATACATATATTTTTCATATACATACATATTTAAGTATATATTATGTACACATTCAGTGTGAATGCTATGATATCGTGGGCGGGATATTTGGCGAACCGAGCTAGCGTTATTGGCCCGTAGGTATACACAAGTTAGAGGCAGATTTTAACATTTAAAACTGTATATTTAGATAAACACTCTTTTAACACTGTCATAGTCAACTTAAAAGACCTTTTAACTTTAAAACGGCGTTTTAAATTTAAAATGAGGTTGACGAGTTTTTAAAATCTTAAAAGCGTACTATAAATAGACGTTTTCCTGTCAAAATTTGCGGAGAAAGTACAATAGTGGTCTTAATTAGAAGAATATGCTTCCCAATCAAAGGATATTTCGAGATTTTGCTATTTTGGATGATACAATCGTCTTGTCCTCAATGACGTTGATGTAGTATTTATACATTCCCGCAAGCAGGTCTTTTCAGCAGCAGTCCAATTAACTTCACGAATTCTTTTCACTTCCTATAAAAATGAAATTATTTACGTAAATAAATTATATTTTACAAAAATTTTGTTATTTACTTACAGTTTGCTTAGGCGGTTCAGCGCCAAAAAAGAAGAAAAAGACTTACAGTTTGCTGCGCCATTTTCAAAATTACTAGTTGCGATCCCGTACGAGTCCGCACTAGTCAGAAATAGTCAGAATCAGTCAGATTTGACTGGAAATCGATCTCGTACTCGGTTCTCTGACTATTGAGAGGACAAAAAAGAGAGTAAATACGGTTCTCTCTCTTCAGAAGTTACCAGTTTTAGTCCGAGAATTTTTTGCTGGGAATTTCTGGTAAATGTGTCAAACGATCAGATGTAGTGTGTTTGGCAACCAAATTGTAAACAAAAGAAAGGTGCACTCTGCTAATTTATGTTGAAAAGTATTTAATTACTTGTTTAAGTGGATTCTAATAAATTTGAAAGTATTTTTGGTTATTTACATGTGTGAGCTGGATGTGTGTACATACAAAATAAGCATAAATTTACAACCAAAATTTGGAGGTTATGTTGAAGTTGACTGAAGTTACCATTTTTTACTAGAAAGCGATCCAGTACTTTTCAATGTTACTCTCTCGCTCTGAGCGAATTTTTATTTTTTGACAGTTTTGCTAGTCCGAGTCCGAGGAATACGGGATTGCACCTATTTATAAAAGTCAGTTGACACAGGGTGAACTTGCTAAAATAACAAAGTTTTCCTAATGCCGATTGGTTACTGTTTTCATTTTATATTAATGGTCCTGTTTTGTGTTAATCTAGCAAAAACCTGCCTCTAACATGTCTATAACTGACTAAAACTTAAAGCCTGCTCTAAACTTAAAGACTAATTTTAACTAGAAGAGGTTTTAACTTTCGACAATAACTACGGGCCATTGTTATTAAGTACAAGATGAAGAATGCAGCTGTGCTACCACTTCGTTCATATCTTGGAAACCCCAACTTGTATATATTTTAGAGATTTTTTGTATCAAATGCCGAAATTGTTAAAGGCTGACTATAATGTGAATAAGCTGCCGTAACTGACTGTCAGAAAATGAACGAAAAGTCTGTCAAATACATAAGCAACGTAGTGTAGACTTTTAGGTGGCTATATTTATATATTTACATGTGTTCAGTGTTGCTAATTTTTTAATTTTTTTACCCAAAATCACCAGAAAAAGTTACCAAGTTTAACAAAAAATTACCAAAATTATTTTAAAATAACTAAAATTTCGGAGCACTTTAAAATCCACATTTGTCCAGTTATGACCAAAGAACGTAGATAACAAGAAGGGATCACGCGAAAGTGAGTAATAGGGGCGTGCCTTCTCTTTTCATGCAATTAAAAAACGTACTAGAGCAAAAGAGAAAGCACGCCGCTATTACTCACTTTCGCTACAATTATAACGAGTTCTCCCTTCGTGTTATCTACTTTGTTTTTTGTGACCAATATACACACATACACATTTATGTCAACAAGTGGCCAAAAATATCTCAAAAATTCAATGCTTGAAAGCAATCCTGAAAGCTTTTGACTCAGACATAGACAAAGGGAAGTCCCCTACAGAATGCCGTAGCCTTTTGAACGTACATATATATTTACATAGAATTCTACTCATTTGGTTACCGGGTTACGCCGGAATATTGATAGCAATTGCAAAGCTAACGAACTGTCGAAGAAAGGTAGGACAATCCTCAACCTTCTGGAAAAGGACTCGCCAGATATAACAATAGCCACTATCAAGCAGTTTGTGGCAGATCATACAATTATAGTAACCTAGGAATGCCGAAAAACTGTTCTCCTTGCGAAACTTTCAGGATTACCTGGTATTTCCACTTCCTAATGTGGAACCAGAACTTGTTTTGACCTATGTTACATGTAGGACTGAATCGAAAAAGTTACCAAGTTGAAAAATAAGTTACCAAGTTATCAAATATGATAAACAAAAAAAATCCTTTTTATTTTTATTTTTTTTTGTTTTTTTTTTAATATTTTTATTGATCTTTGTACCACGATTGTTTTGTTAGGAAAAATTGAAAAGCAACAAAGTCTAAGCGGTATAAACCCAGTTTTCAATCTGAGAATCATTTGAGAAAAACATTTGATATCAAATTGAGAAAAAAAATTCTCATACGTTTGAAACTGTGTATGCTGGGTAGTTCACTTTATGTGTCGCTACTAATTATTTATAAATTGCCACTGAGGAAAAACGCAGGTGTAATAAAAAATTATAGTTTAAAAAACTAAAACCTCACTATTATAATTTCCATTCGTACTGTAACTTGAGAATAGAAATCGCTGCATCTTATAGGCGTATCAATATTACATAGTTACAGCCCGAGCTAATAAAAGGGAGGTAAAAAAAGGCGAGTGCGGCACCGTACTCGTGATAGAAGTAAAACTTCTTAAAAATACACATACATATGTGCAGCGCGGACAATGAGACGAATACAGTTTCTTATTGTATCTAATCCCAGCATACACAGTTTCAAACGTTTGAGAATTTTTTTTTTTTCAATTTGATATCAAATGTTTTTCTCAGATGATTCTTAAATTGAAAACCGGGTTTACATTTTACATTTTAAATTTATTTGAGATTGATTTGAAGAAACATGGCAAGTGTCAAACCATGTAAAAGTGCGCAGTTAAATAAAAAAATTTATTGAAATAAAATCCAATTGAAAAAAAAAATGAATAGAAAAAAATATTCAAATGGAAAGCCCTCAAATAGTGGAATTGGTGTTTGCCTGGATTGAGGAAGCTGCAGCAATTCAAGATGAACTTATTGGAAATTACTTTATTTTAACTGCTTCCTCTGTTATGTATGTACATCGTGAATAAAAAATAAATATGAAATATACACTTCCTATAATAAATTTTATTCCCATATTTGAAGTACAATTGATAAATAAACTTTGAAATTGATTTGAGAGCCAACCATATTCTCAAATGGAGATCAAACTTCCCTTTTTATTGAAAAAGCTGTAATTTTCAAATCAATATCAAGTCATTTTCAAACCTTTGACATTTGAGAAAAGGCTTTGATTTCAAATCATCAAATCAAAATGTATATCAAACCTAATTGTTTGCTGGGATGGTGGTACCAAGTTGCTATGTTTTTATCATTTTCCACATTTAATAGTGTTTTTAATATATGGGGTATTCCATCGTCACGGGTGGGACATTTGTACAGCAAAAATAGTTTTTCTTTTTTAATTTAAGTATAAAGTACTAAGCAATTCTACATTTTGATAAAGCTACACCTAGTTCACTAATATACGAGTTATTACCAAATACGAAAAATATTCCAACTTGATTTTATATTGGAAAATTCTGAGCTGTTTCTTCCGTCACGGGTAGGACAAAGAAAAGACACTGCTTTTTGGAGAACATATATTTTAAGGAAAGTCTGTGAATTTACTTAACATTTCTATCTGGATTAGATGTTTTACTATACAGAAAAGAACCAGCAATCCCAACAAAGCACAAACCATAATAAGAATTATTTGTTTATTATTAAAAAATTCAAAATTCTCCTGTCACGGGTGGGACAACTTTTGTCACGGGTGGGACACGTACGATTTTCTTCATGAAAGGAAGCTTCTAGTGACATCCATATCAAAGAGATTAGGTATGATAAATGTTAGAGGTCAAATACAAGATCAATTGACCTACTTTTATGACAGTGGAGTCATTGTAAGACGCACGATATACTGCTGACCCCAGGATCTATTTTAGGGGCAATAGTTATACCAAACGAAAGCTAGAAGTCGCCAGATTGATGTATTAAAATGCATGGAAGAAAGGATTATTTGCAAACGCATGAAATTTTATATGCATTTTCCTAATGCACTTCTGCACGGTGCATTTGATTGCAACGAAATTTCGAATGTGCCTTAATGATTTTCAAGTTTGTTTAGAATAGCTATGTATGTCTGACTAATACTAACTACAGGCTAAACATGTATATCGACTACTGTTATCACGTCGATAGAGATGTCTAACCTGCTGTTAGTGTTGACCAGACATTGAGTAACCGGCTTAAGAGTGGCTCGAGTTGAGTTATTGTTGGAAACTGATTTCATGGACAAATCATGCTCAAATTTAGCTATTCCTTAAAACCATAGAACGTCAGAAAAGATCTTGTGTATCGATGTCTAATCCGAAAAGTTATCTGCATTAAAATACTTGTAAGCAGGTACATATGTATATCTTTGTCACTTAAAGGCTATTTATTGGATTGAATTTATAATTTTATAATTTCTTGGTTGGAACTTTTCAGGTAATTGTTAATATTGACTTTTAATTGTTGTTAAGCAACCCTCATCATAGAATTCTCTGGCGTCTCTAAGATAGTAATGCTTATCTTGACTTTTCGAGCTGGCCACGCGAAATTTTTTACTACATCGCTTAGCCCACCAACAGTATTATGGTGTTTAGTCAACCTGTACTTCAGAGTTTTGTGGCATTAAACATAGGTTTGAAACGTTAAACTTATTTTTTTATTGTTAGGCATCATTAGAAAAAAATTATAAATGATTGTCACGGGCGGGACACAATAAAACGTTTCAAAATCTCTTAAGTAGGTACTTATAATATAATAAAAGAAATGAAATAGGGCTGCTTAGTATAAACACACTCTAGTTATGAAATTATAGAAAACTCCCTAAAGTAGTAACTAAGCAATACGAAGTTTAAAACTTTTTAGTCACGGGTTGGACATGCTAAACCGTAGTGATTTTATCCTATTATATAATTTAAATGCCTATTTTTCTTCAATGCCATATTGCTTCTTCGGGGCGCAGAAAGATCGAGACATTTATTCCCCCCTTCAAAAAAATAATAACTTTGTGAATACTTGATTTTGCAGAGCCTTCTATATTAAAATATGTTGTCGTATTCAACTACTTTTCTTATGTTGAAGTTTTGAGTGTATTTACAGTGTAATAAAATAATATAACTAAATTTTTTTTCGAAAAAACGTTAATTTCAGGTATTGAGCATTGATTCATCAAGCATTCCATGTTCAATAAGCTACTCTACAATTGGACACAAAGTTTCACTTACTCATGGAATACCCCATATATATTTTTTAATACGGAAGATTGCTCTTTCTTTGTCGCTTTATTCTGTATTCGAAAATTTATATGTTTCAATGGAATGGAATTCAATGTTAAATTTTTGAATAAATCATTTAGATTTAAGTACCGTTTTAGCAATTATTGGAGAAAAATAAAACATAAACAAAACTGACGGAAAATAATTTTATTTATTCGCCTACTTTTCCATCACTGCGACGCAGACGCTACCCGCGGGCACGATTGCCACACAACAAAAAATTTTATGACCAGAATTTACAAAAAAAGTTACCTATAAGTACAATAAACTGTAAACGCAAACCTCGTTTATTTGCCATAAATAAGACATGGGTACATAGAGCTGTAAAGCTAAGTGTACACGGTAGAGAAAAAACGCGAGATTTAGACAAAAATCTCACTAAAGATGTGTAAACACTCAATAGAGCTCTATGAGAGACTCACACACAAAGTCTATGTGAGAGTTATTTAGCGAGACTTTTTCACAGTGTGTACACAGTCCAACTAACAGCCGTACCTAAATTAGCACGTTGAGCGTTTCGCTTGTATCTTTATCTCTCTCTGACGCATTAAATTTATATACGCTAGAAGAAGAGAGGCCGACAACTCGAAAACTCTACGACAACTCTACGCTCTATTCAGCAAGCTAAATAGACTTTTTGCTCTACGGAGACGTATAGTAAAGTCTTGACAATGAACTTCCCCAGCAAAAAATCGGTAATCGCTTTTAGTGGTAACGTTGTTCTAGAAGGAATAGCGTTATAATGCCTTCGAATTTTTTTCGCTTCTTTTAGGCATTGCCAGTAATGCAAAGTAGAATGTGCTAAAATATTTTATTTATCTCGCTTCTTCGTTTCATTTCGGGGAATGCAAAGTAGAATGTCCTATAATATTTATTTTTTAATTCTTTTCTTTGCTTAATTTCCGGGAATGCAAAGTAAAATGTCCTACAATATTTTATTTGTTTCGCTTCTTTGCGTCATTTCAGGTAATGCAAAGTAGAATATCCTACAATATTTTATTCGTTTCGCTTCTTTGCTTCATTTCGGGGAATGCAAAGTAGAATGTCCTACAATATTTTATTTGTTTCGCTTCTTTGCTTCATTTCGGGGAATGCAAAGTAGAATGCTGCATCGTAGTCAGCTGAAAAATGGAATGAATATCCAAAAATTCTTTTTCTACCGTTACTTTCTGTGGAAATTTGTCTCGCATAAAAATCATGTTTTGCTTTGTTCAATTTGCAGCGAAGTTGAAGTCAGTCAATGAAGTGACGTACAAGAGTGAGGAAGTACAATTTTAAGCTTAATTAAATATGCATGTATGTACATACCGATTTTAAAGAAAATCTAAATACCTAAATACATACATATGTACGCTGATTTATAAAAACTTTAATTAATTTTAACCTTTTACGACATTTTCTGATTTCAATTTAATATAAATAAATATGTACTTATCTAGGCATTCTACATTAGTTTCTCTGTAAGGCATTCTTTGTTCGCTTATCTGGATTCTGTTTATCCATGCGTTCTCCCTTCGTTTGAAGGTAATGCTACGGGTAAGGGCTTACCTCCAATGACATGCCCATGCTAAAATTAGGCCTTATTGAAGCGAAACGGTAAGCGATTCCCATCGCCTAGCTCGTTTCCACTTTCGTTTCTGTGGTAATCGTGTTTTTTGCTGGGTCATTACAGGTTGTTAAATTTTGAAATGGCTACGACATTAAATCGTATATTCAATACAAGCACACCATTGTACATTTAGAACTTAGTCAAATAATGTACCGGGAATCATCCTCTTATTTTCATTGGTATTTCAATGGCTTTTCCAATAGCCTCCGTCCTTTGCAAAGAGGCATAATTATTGGTTAAAACATACGGGGTATTCACAAATTGAGCAGGTGGTCTGGCACTCTGGCAACAGTCGTTGCTTGAGTTATCTGCTGTTTTGTCAGAGTGCCAGGCCACTTGCTCAACTTGGTGAATACCTACATACATATATATGGTAGTTTGGCTGGAACTGCTCGGAGAAACTCCTTTCAAGAGAATTTTAAATATTAAAGGTTGTTTGATGCGAATCCAAAAGTACACATAGTACCGAATTTTTAGATACATTTGTCTACTTTTAGGTAACATTTTTTTCGGCAAATAAATACAATTTGAAAATTAAATTCTTGGCCATATATATATAATGTATTTTATGACGTCAGAAAATAGGTGAATGCGGTCAAATCGACGAAGGGTTAGCGCCCCGCTGATGGCGCCAACTATATTTTCTAGATCGTGGCTTTGATATAAATACATATACAACAAGCGTTGACAACAATTCGAGGTAGAAAACTAACTCTAGGCGAGAGGTAACTATTGTCTACCGTGTACACAGCTTTTAGAGTACGTGATAAATAAAAGTTGAGATTTCTCTATTTTGTCTCTAGCTAGAGTGAATTTGTCCTAGAGTTGCTCTACCGTGTAAACTTACTTGCGAGAGGAGATTTTTATTTCAGTGAGATTTCTCTACCGTGTACGCTCAGCTTAAAAGTAACGAAAATTTGGATACCCATATCAACACCCGTATCTTTCGTATCGTTACTTTACTCTTTACTTTTGATACAAGCACTTGTACCTCACGAGAATCATCGCAACAAATCTTGCAGCGAAAGGAAATGTTCGTTCGTATCACAGCGCACGGCAGTGCGCGCGAGTGACGAAAGCAGCCACAGTAGAATGCTGAAATGACTCGCTTCTATATACACGAGATTTGGAAGTTTTTATTCAGATGTTCAATCAACATGTTTGAGGTATCGTTGGAAAGGTCTTGTATAGTGTGCCCAGAAAACGTCTTCAGTTTTCATAAACGATTATCCGAATTCTTAAAAATTAGGCTTTTGCCGTTTTAAGGGGGTATGAGGGTGTACCCATCATATTTAGTGTTATTATATAGGTCAATAACTTTTCAACGGTACCTTATCTATTGTGTTCCGGCTACTAGTTGGAAAAACATAGAGCTAAATTGATTTTGGTTCGTGTCCCCACTACGAGATGCTTTGCGATATGTGTAGCGTCTGTATGAATGTACCTTCATTTAATTTTTTTCAAATTTTCAGGAATTAAATTACCAAAAAAAACTAGGAAGGTTTTGTTCCAGGATGTTTCGATTCGTATGCCTTTGTGGGCGTGGCTGGTGTCTGAAATTCGAAAAAAGGCAGTTTTTTAAACTACCACTGAGGCCGCACTACTCATTTCATAGCATTCATGTGGATAGCAGTAGAAGGGCCTTGTCAGGTCTTGTTGCACAAGTCTTAAAGTTAGTTCCGCGCACTCATAGGGCACACATTTAAGATGCGCATGCACTCAGCATGTGGCAATGAGTGTACGGCCCATAAGTATAGCAATAGAAAGTTGCAATTGTGCGCACGTGCAGCGGCATTGTACACATACATACTGCTTTGCTTGACCTTAGTTTGTCGGTCTAAACAGGAATCTTTATTTACGGTTGATGGATAGCTCGTTTCCAATGGATGGTGGTAAGAAAGTGGCTGACTTACGTGTAATGATTTTGTATTACCGGCTTATGGTGACTCAATTGCTGTCAAATGACTAGTCCAGATTTGATGCTCACAACTTCTTTATTCCGCGCAACAACATGGCTGGGGATTTGCCGAAAGGAATGTGACGGCACCTTTTGCCTCTATTAACTCGATACAAGAAAAAAGGCTTTTTCCTTATATTTGCTTGGACGCAGTCGATTTCACTTTCCACTTTCCACTGAGGGGTGTGTATCGACTCCCCGAATGTCGTCAGCTTTTAATACCCTTTAATTACTTGGTTGTAATTCCGTTCTTGCGAGGGCTGATGAGTGAGATTCGCTCCGTGTCCAATTCCCAAAAAGAAAAGAAATATATTTTTCTAGCCTCGTGGTATGTGACCACCGATTCTTTTATCGTATGTCAGTGTCGCGTTTTCATAGTGGCCATGTCAATTCGTGTCTATACTAATATAATGGTTCTTGTCTTGAATAGCTATTGGTTACGTACATTCATCTGGCAATCTCCCTATTTTGAAGTTTAGCTTTGACAGTTTTGTTATGTTTACATTTCTCATAATCATTCTTATGTCTTTTATTTGGCCAATAAAAATAATAGATCATTATCCCCCTCTCATCTTCAGCGACACGTTAACAAAAAAATGTGGAGCGTTTAGTAGGGATATGAGAATGATGGTTCGAATTCGATTCACGCGCTGTGGTTTGATGTAGGTTAGACCTTACATCGAAATCGTTCTACATGATCTTCATCAACCCCATCCTGACTCGTTCAGTTCGCCTTTGAGCGCATATGTATGTGCACATGTTCCGTCTTTCCTATTTAGTTTCAGTAAGCATTACGTAAGCTACGGTAGATGAAAGGCATGGGTAAATGATTTGGTTATGAATCTTTTCTTGTTTGCTTTGATCGATTTACTAGCAATGTACTGAGGATTAATATAACAAAACTATGGATATAACAAAACTAAACTTAATTAATTTATTCAAGCCGGGTACCCTGTAATAAGGCAGAATCAACGCCATATATTCATCGAAATTCTTGAGAAGGCGAATGTACTGAATGAGTTAACGTGTTGTGATTAATTCGGCGGAATAATTGCCAAGCACTCGGTGTTTATCATCGATCAGTTCATATGAATTCGAACCAAGTTTCCGTGAAACATAGGCTCTAATTTTTGGTGGGGCCAATTTTTTTGCATAGCCCTCTCCGGCCACGGACTGTTTAGGATTGGGAATGTACACTTCCGAGCCTATCTCGAAATGGCGTTCTCCTGTGTATGGTATGGATTTACATCCAATAATAATTTATATTCGTTTCCATCTTTCACATACTCACGACCAGTGTGCAGGAAATATGGCATGTAGCCCGTGGCTGAATGCACTGAACTGTTAATATCATGAAAAACACGAGAAAGATGGTTTTCCCAGGGGGAATGTTCAAGAAGGTCAGCCATGTGAGCAGTAATCCAAGTTTAATACTTTTGTTTGTCGCCTCGACCTGATTGGCTGGTGGATGGTACAAAGGCGTTTTCATGTGTTTGATGTTATAATCGGCGCAAAGCTTTGCCAAAGTTTGACTGATGAATTGAGTACCATTATCTGATATAATGAGTTCGGGGCAGCCATTCACCGTGAATATATGTCGAAGATAATTGACTACGGATATGGCGTTTGCATTTTTCATGGGCTGCGCCCAGACATATCGCGAGTCACAGTCGATGGCTACGAAAATCCATTGGATACGATTTTTAAGGTTGGGCAGCTTACCGACGAGGTCAATCGATAATTGCCTACCCGGTCGTTTTGGTTCTCTATATTCGCCGTGAGGTGTTTTGGTACTCTCATTACTTGGTTTAATGCGGTGGCATAGTTCACATTGCCGAACGTACTGGTAACGGACTCATACATGTTTGGCCAGTAATAGCGTTGTGAGATACGTCTATAAGTTTTCCAAACACCCTGATGCGAATGTTGGTTATGATTTTCATCAAGGACTTTTGCTCTGTCAGAAGATGGTACTCAAAACGTCCACAGTATTTCCGCACTTTGATTGGAAAATTTCAATCGATGATATAACGGGTGATTTTTTAAGAGCTTGATACCTTTTTTTTTAAAAAAAACGCATAAAATTTGCAAAATCTCATCGGTTCTTTATTTGAAACGTTAGATTGGTCCATGACATTTACTTTTTGAAGATAATTTCATTTAAATGTTGACCGCGGCTGCGTCTTAGGTGGTCCATTCGGAAAGTCCAATTTTGGGCAACTTTTTCGAGCATTTCGGCCGGAATAGCCCGAATTTCTTCGGAAATGTTGTCTTCCAAAGCTGGAATAGTTGCTGGCTTATTTCTGTAGACTTTAGACTTGACGTAGCCCCACAAAAAAATAGTCTAAAGGCGTCAAATCGCATGATCTTGGTGGCCAACTTACCGGTCCATTTCTTGAGATGAATTGTTCTCCGAAGTTTTCCCTCAAAATGGCCATAGAATCGCGAGCTGTGTGGCATGTAGCGCCATCTTGTTGAAACCACATGTCAACCAAGTTCAGTTCTTCCATTTTTTGGCAACAAAAAGTTTGTTAGCATCGAACGATAGCGATCGCCATTCACCGTAACGTTGCGTCCAACAGCATCTTTGAAAAAAATACGGTCCAATGATTCCACCAGCGTACAAACCACACCAAACAGTGCATTTTTCGGGATGCATGGGCAGTTCTTGAACGGCTTCTGGTTGCTCTTCACTCCAAATGCGGCAATTTTGCTTATTTACGAAGCCATTCAACCAGAAATGAGCCTCATCGCTGAACAAAATTTGTCGATAAAAAAGCGGATTTTCTGCCAACTTTTCACACATTCAACACATTTCGAACCGAACACTGATTTTGGTAATAAAATTCAATGATTTGCAAGCGTTGCTCGTTAGTAAGTCTATTCATGATGAAATTTCAAAGCATACTGAGCATCTTTCTCTTTGACACCATGTCTGAAATCCCACGTGATCTGTCAAATACTAATGCATGAAAATCCTAACCTCAAAAAAATCACCCGTTAGAAGGTTGCTCTCGATTTTATATCTATCTAATGGTTGGTTTGAGGTCATGGCATGCATTTTGTTGCACCATTTATCGCACGTGTTTGGTTGAATGTTGATCACGGATGTGATTGGGATACGATTAACGTGAAAATTACTCGGAAGGTCAATTGGATTTCTGCGAACAATGTTGAAAAGAGCAAAAGAACGAGATAAGGCGTCAGGAAGTTCCAAATGTTTTCCTGGTTTATGAATAATTTTGAGATAGTATGGTGATAATCGGATCGCCCAACGACATAAACGGCCAGTTGGGTCTTTGAGAGTTTGTAGCCAGCGCAAAGCTGCATGATCCGTTACCACAACCAATTCACGACCCTCAAAATATGGACGGAACTTTTCGACCGCTAAGAGAACGGCTAGGCATTCCCGTTCAGATGCTGTGTAATTTTGTTCGGATTTCGAGAATTTCTTAGAAAAATACTGAACCACACGTTCATTCCCATCATGTTCTTGTACTAGGACAGCTCCCGCTGCGATAAGCGAGGCATCGGTATAAACCTTGAATGGTTTTGAATAATCGGCCATAGTCAGAACGGGAGTGGTAGTTAAACACTCTTTGAGTTTGAGAAAGGCTTGTTCAGCAGCGGTATTCCATTCAATGGATCCTTTTCGGTTTCCTTTATAAAATTCACAAAGGGGAGCTGTGATCTCCGAAAAATTTGGAATAAATTTACGGCACCAGCCTGCTGCACCAACGAACCGTCTGACTTCTTTTGCCGTTTTGGGCCGTGCAAATTCAACAATCGCTCGAATACGAGATGGATTCGCAGACAAACCCTCTTGAGACAAAACGTAGCCCAGGAATTCCAATCGTTTACAACAAAAATTTGATTTGGATGTTGAGATGGTTAAGCCGGCCCCAGCCAGACGTTTTGCAACGATAGCCAATATCTTAACGTGTTCTTCAAACGTCGAAGTGCAAATTATGAAATCATGGATGAAAAAAAAAATTCCATCGTTAACCTAAATTTGTGACACACAATGGCTACAGGCGTCGCCTGAGTGCATTCTTTCATATATTTATGTACGTGCCAGTTTTACCGTTATATATTTTTTATCTATTCGATTATTCCATGGGGTATTCATGCTTTATTTAAATTAAAAAAAAATAAATTACTATACCGTTTTAAAAATCTGAAAATTCACTGCGGGAAATTCTTTTATTCTCTTTTTGTCTTCGCCTTTTCGTTTTTGCCTTTATAAGTTTTGGAAAAAGGTTTTGAACGAACCATTATATCACATTCCTGGGCAAGTTTTGAAAGAATATTTTCGATACTATATTTTATTAAAACAAAATGTTGAAATCAGCTTCATATAGAAACAGTGTCATCGTTAATTAAGAAAGAGATGTTCTTAAATATCATAACTTTACGACACTCACATATTGACTAGATTTGACTATTTATTTTATTATATTTTAATTTGAATTATTTGTTTATAAAAATATAGTTTATTCCTTAACAAACACTAAATGAAAATAAGTTTAATCTTTGAACAACATTAAAAAAAATCGACAAACTTTCGTAAAAATTTCGGACTTTCTATTTCAATTTTATCTCTTAATATTTTGCAGTTTTTTAGCCCATTCAATTTTAGTCTAATAAAGCGCAAATTTAAAGTACCTGTGATTTACAGTTGATGTATGGCATATTTTTGACGATTTCGGTAATTTTCTTCCATATTATCTAAGTATGTTCGTAAATTTTTTTAATGAAGAAAATGAGCAACGCCTTCATCAAAAAAAAATATATTAAAAATCAACGATAAGTCGCAACTATGTATTTTAAACTTGCGCTTTAATTGAATTGATCGGGCTACAAGACTGCATACTCAAAATATGTATTTATATCAAATCTAATTAAAAAGCTTTACGAAAGTTTGTTGATTTTGTTAATGTTGCGCAGAGATTAAACCTTGGATTTATATAAATGGCCAATCTAGTTAACATGTATAAAGTTTTGATAAGCACTTGAACTGTCAAGTTTTAGTACTGAATTCAAAGAAGATGTCTCTTTTATCCATTCATAATAACTTAAAAAAATTTGTTTGTTAAGAAGTGTATCTTAAAATATCTGCTTTGACATTTATGTTAAAAGTGTAAAATATGTAAATGTACCTACATAAACTCTCCCGTGAATACCATCAAAGCATTGGTATTGAAGGGAATCTATGTATACATGCATGCATATGAGCAAATTAAAAAGTCGATACAATTTACAGTCGAAAAGTACAGTTTTTTATAGATAATAGATTATTTCCCAACACTGCACACTGGGCTAAATGGTATTATTTTTGGCATAAACTAAACATTTTTATTCGAAATATTTGTAAATTGTATTAACCGCCCATTTAGTTAATCCCCCATGCATGCTGAAAATACAAAAAAAAAAAAAACCTTTGGGTCAGTGTTGTAATCTGACAACCCTGCAAAAACAGATATTTTTGTGAAAAGCTTCATTTGCTTTTTGTGTACAGAAAATTTGTTGTGCTTCTTAATTGAAAATTAATTAAAAAAAACGGTCTAACAAATTAAAGAAAATAATGGAAAATATAGTGAAAGGTATGAAGATTTATGTATTGTGAAAATATTAATGAGTTCAATGCCTCCGTTGATTTTAAATAGCTTTTATGTGATGTAGTCTTTTTGGTAAAGTGGAATCTTAAAGTAGTGTTATTTTGTAGAGAAAAACTAGTGAAGAGTCGCCGTAAGAGCCAAATTTTTGGTGCTCAGTTATATGTTGATGTATCATCTTTTATATGACATTAATATTTCTTGCGCATATTTGCGCAAATTCTTACTAATTTTATAATTGCAGAGCAAGTACAGTTTTGCCGAGAAAATTTATTGTCGGTTTGGCTGGAAAATAATAGAAATACCATTGCGCTGATTGATTGGGTGTCAGAGCAGTTCAATGGCGACGTTTTAACGGAGAGCACAGTATCTGAAATTAAGAAGTTAGTGACCATTTTTTGTCGGATATGTAAAAAAAAAATTAGCGAAGTGCAATAGACATGTAGAGCGATTCAAAAGTGTACATTCCATTTGGCTTTCAAAGAGTGTTTCAATTTCAATCGATCAGGCGAAGACCCCTCAAAAATGTGGACGACCATCATTGACATACGAAGAAGGAGGATCACGATTAAAAAGAAAATTTGCTACAGATTTGTCGAGAGAGCACAGTACTTCACTTCTCGTTCACGCTGCTGCAGTTTCAGCAAAAAAGTCGAGAGAAAAAGACACCGCATTTATTTTAAATAAGACGTTAAATACTTCAGATAAATCAAAGATAAAGGATAAGTTGGCTTCAAAAACTACAATCCCTCTTACAGCAGATGAAGCTTTTGCTTTCATAATTGAGAATTCTTTTACAAAAAGACAATACAATAGCATTAGATCTTTGAGCATACAAGAGAACTGTGATATATTTCCAAGCTACGGCAGTATTTTAGAAGCTAAGTCAAAGTGCAGACCCAAAGAAATAAGCGTTACCGAAACCGTTGCAGAAGTAAGCTTACAAAATTTACTGAACCATACAGCATCAAGAATTTTGACTTTGCAGGAAAGCGTACTTAACAATTTTACTGACGTGCGAAACGTAACTCTCTCTCTCAGCTACGGTTTTGACGGCACAACCGGGCAAAGTCTATATAAACAGCGGTTTTGCGAAACACCACCGCAAACTTTTGACCAATCGTTATTTGTCAGTACGGTAATTCCTTTGCAGTTAACTGATGACTTCGGAAGGATTTTGTGGAAAAACAGAGCACCACAGTCTATTAGATTTTGTAGACCTCTAAAACTCCAATTTGCTAAGGAAAGCAAAGAACTTTTTTTCAATGAAAAAAGGCAACTAGACTTGCAAATTCAAAATTTGGTCCCCTATAAGTGTGAAATGGTCAATAGCGGAATAAATGTTTTTTATGATTTACACTTGACGCTGATAGATGGAAAAGTATTGAACATTCTTACAGAAACAAACTCTTGCCAATTATGCCCTATATGTGGCGCAAAGCCAAAACAAGTTTCCGCCATTCATGATGTAAAATCTGTTCTGTTGATAAGCCTAATCAAAATGGATCAGGAAATACAAATGATGGCAACACAGCCAGAAGAGCCTTTTCTAATGTGAACATGCTTGCTTCAATTTTGCGGATGGATGCTGAGTTGCTACATCGTTTTCACATGATTTTAATAGCACTTTCTTGCGAACTTCAAATAAACGCAATGAATTTTCAAGAATATTGTGAAAAGACGGCTTCTTTATATTTCACAAAGTGTAGTTGGTATCCCATGTCACCAACTGTCCATAAGATATTGGTGCATGGATCGGACATAATGGAGAAATCTATACTGCCGGTTGGCTGCCTGGGCGAGAACGCATCAGAGGCTCGCAATAAGTTTTATAAAAGTGATAGAAGGTCACATGCCAGGCAAAATTCCAGAATTAACAACCTTACTGATGTTTTTCATAGAGCTTTAGATTCCTCAGATCCGTTTCTTTCTAGTCTTATGGTTGACAAAAACGATAATCACAAAAAGAGGCAAATACCCAATGATGTAATTATAATGTTACAAACGCCATCTTTCTTAGAAACAAATGAAGATTGCCTTGTTAAATCTGTTGGTGATGTAGACGCTCAAGACGTTCATTATTTTGACATAGAATTAGAACTACATGATGAGTAGCAAATAAAAAAGTTTGTTTTATTAAATTTCTTATCTCCTTATTGTATCTTAATTAAGACATTCTTAACATATTTATGTACATAAGCCATGTAATAAAATATATGCATTGCTACATTTTACAGCTTGTTTTATAAGTTTTCGCATTAAAAACAATTCAGAACCTGAATTCTGATTTCGGGGTCAAGACGTGGCCCAATTTGTCCAAAACAATTTCCATGACTTATCCATGATATGCTAAGCAAATGTACCAAGTTTCAAACTTCTACCTTTATTTTTCGCACTGTGGGCAACTAAGCAAAATGGCCTAGTGGATTTCGCAAATATTCAAATACATAATCCACCAACCGATAATTTTATATATTCATTAAATGATAATTTGTCATCAGTCTGAAATAAAAAAATTATAAATGGGAAGGGTAAAATAGTATTGTGTTATTAATTCAAAAATAAAATGTTTCATTTCACTGACGAAGGGGGGGAGGATTTATCCCCCAAACCAGCCCCCCCCCCCTGGCTACGCCACTGATGGTCATAATGATGTCACGACTACGCATTTTATCCAATTCGGCTTAAACTTGTTCAGCCACATATGGCGATACTAATACTGGCATTTCATGACGGGCCTTGCATCACCCGTATCAATTACGTGTTCGATCTGATTAGTGACATTTAAATGACCAGACTCAGGAGTTGGATTAAAAAGTTTGAGAACGGCGTCCAACATGTGTCTTTGATCTGGGGTGAGATTATGTGGAAGGCTGACGCTAGTTGGTTTTGGGGTATCTATGTCGCCCTCTTAACCGAGTGTAGAAGCGTCAATTGGCTCCAGATCATTACTCATAGAAGATACCTGTGCTTGTTCTTTCCCACTCCATGGTGGCTGGTTACAAAAATTAATAAATTCACCCGCCGTAATCATTTCGACTTCGGATGCAACTTCTTCAGTATCACCTTTGGCTGTATGTTTTAAAAATCGCTGGACTTTCTCTTGGTTCTGCACCAGTTCGAAAAAGAAGGCCTCAAGGAATGTCCAGCCCATAATTTGGTGTTTCAGTGAGATAGGCACTACAAGAGTTGGCACAAGTCGGGTAAGACTACCAACCGTATATAATACATTCATTTTACCAATGGCCTTAAAAGAAATCGAATTATCGGCGAGACCAATGGATGTTTTGGTAGGTTGCAACTGTCCCCATTTGTACTTCTCATAAAATGTTTGTGAAATGACTGTGACTTCGGTTCCACCATCGAGTAAAACCGCATGAGACTGGTTGTTAACCATAACCGTGAGATAATCGCGACAATCGTTCGGCATATTATATGTCAAGCATTTTTCTGAGATAAACAAAACATCGCGGAGTCGTGGTGGGTTAAATTTGTCGTCTCCGTCTTGATTGTGATTAGGGACTGGAGCTAAAGTAGGTTTGGTAATTGGTGGTGCGCGTTCAGAACATTGGGTTGACGGTTCTTTGCCATCCCTTTGAATTTGATTGTACTCGCTAAGAATCAGAGTAGAATTATTACTGGAATTCGGGCCTGAAGATTTGTCGATTTGTAGAGGGACTTCGGTAGAGTGCGGATTGTTAGAGACAGTGGATTTAGATAAAGTTGTGGATTCTGAGTACGATGCACCGCTATTCCCAATCGACTCCCTTACGCGTTTTTTGAACATTTGTAGCAGATCACCCTATTCGGTTGGGCTCCACACTTTTTGAAGTGATGGCCCCAGACGAGACATTTTGCACATCGTACATTTTCGTCGCCCTCAACAGCGAGAAATGGGTCGACGATAGTTCCTACTTTCGTATCATTCCCCTTTGGATTTTTGTCATTTTTATAATCCTCGACTGGTTTCGAATACCTACGTTTCTGAGATGCTTTAATTGGTTTCTTTTGCTTGTTCACGTATGCGCATTCCCTGTCATCGGAGTCGGATCCAGGAAACGAAGCGGTATATTCCGAATGTGAAGACTCATCCGGTGAATCATGTATTGCCGAAATTTCCCGTGGCACTGATCGCTGTCTATCCGAACGGGTTCTTTCCGGACGGGGTGTGACAACAATGAACGAATGTGGTGCAATTCGCTGAGCGAACTCACGCAATTGCTCAACGTGTGGACTTGTCGAGTGTGGACGAGTTCACGCAGATGATCGGATAAGGTACCAATGATGATATCGAGGTGGTCCCGTGCATCCAGAGCACAGGAATCACCCTGCAATTGGAATGTCAAGTCATACTATCCACCCCCGAATTTACCGGAAGACCATATCACACTGAGAATATTCAACCAGTTTGAGAATGTTTAACGAGATTACTTTGATACGAGTTTCAAATTTTATTGGGAATGCAGTGGCGTAGCCAGGATTTGGCGAAGGGGGGGATTAAGAAAAATTTGCATCTATAACTTAAAGTTGTGATATAGAGGCGTCGCACTATAGGCAAAACACGAGTTTTTTTTCAAAATCGTAGATCTTCGCTTTGAAAAGAGATAATGGAATGAAATTTTCTTTATCGTGAAGATAAATGATCATATAATATAGGAAAACTATAGAGAAGTTACAACAACAATAACTTAACCCATTCCACTAAAAAACACTATATTTAATACACCATTAGCACTGTTTCTGAAAGATTTCTCTTTATCTTATCGTAAGGCTCAATTCTTGGGACATTGGATGCTGTATCCGAGTGGCCAGATTGGCAAAAAGAAAAGCTACCTTTAAACTCTATTAACTCGTCTGTTTTTGTTGTTTTTTAAATCGTCTATATTTCGACTTCAGTCTGAAGTCATCATCAGG
>NW_023461256.1:0-27553 GCF_013731165.1 Rhagoletis pomonella
TTAAGGTGACACGTGAAGGTGATAAAAACTGTGATCACTTTGCTAAGTACTAGAAAGGAGACGAGAAAATCGATATATCATAGTTTAATGACCCAATCAAGCCGGAGCGGCCTTTCGTATTAGCCGGAGATAGAGAGAGAGAGAGGCAAAGACAACGTCACCGTCATGCGGGGGTGGGTTTTTGTTAACACGAAAATTCCACAAGATAGGTCATGTCAGCTGACACTGTCTACGATTTTACGTCAGTGGCTGGGTGAACCATAATATCCGACTGCTGTCGGACCTGTTATTTTATATTATTATTATTTTTACAAATTAATATGTATAATTAGTCTACTCTGTAATATATCACACATACTTAAATATCTAAATGCTTTATTCTCATTTGTCTGTAAGAAAACATTTCTCTGTAGACCAAATAAATAAATAAATCTCTATAAGCAATTTATGAAGCGTGACGATATTAGTGGTTTTCGTGTATAATTTTCCTCATATAGCGCTGACCAGGTGACCAAACTAAATCGACTTCGAACTCATTATGTACTAGCTATATCAAAGAGAGTTCTCAGAGTCATAACGGCCGCCCATCAACCTGAGAAAATCGGAAACCATTCACCTCGCCAAAAAATGCAGGGAGTTTACTACAAAGTTACTTCTGGCGTATGAGATAAAAGCTCAATGGTTTATTTACCAAAAAACCTTCGACAGAAAATCCGAAATCAAAATTTAAAAACAGCCTGGTGATTGCAATTTTTTTACTTGGTTCGTGGTTATTAGTTAGTTAACCCATTGAGGACCATAGGAAGCATAATTTCCAAAAAGTTACTCCACTCAAGTGGAAATTGTGTATATTTCCAGTAGTTTTATATATATTTTCTGTTTTTAAAATGTGTAAGATCTTTTCTTAATTTGAGTTTTTTTAATAAAATAAATAGCTTTGCGAAAATATATTAAAAAAAATCTAAAAGAACACATAGTTAAGGCACAAATCGCTTTTGGTAAAATGCTTGTTTACCCATATTACAAAAAAAAATTACGAAGGATTAGAAATACAGATTATTTGTAGAGAAAAAAGAAACTATATTTGCGGTAAAAATTATTCCTTTAGGGAAAAAATAGCAAAATAATAAAAAAAATAATATTGAAGACAAAAATTTTAGGGGAAAGATTTCTTTTTCAGACGATACCTTTTGAAGGGGAAACATGTTTTTTTTAAGATTTTTTACAATAACAAATTATGTAAAAAAAAATTTTGGGAAAATGATATATAAATTATTTTTGGAAAAAACATTTTTGGGAAAAATAAATTTTGGAAAAAATTGATTTACTTTTATAAAAAAATTATGAGTTTGACTTTTTTTTTGGAAAAAATTTTAATAAATGAAAGTTTATTTGGCAATAATACAATTTTTTAGAAAAAAATATTTTTTTGCGTGCAGTTTTTTATCTTTTGATATCAGAATTTTATTTTCTATCCCCTGAATCATAATTTACAGTTTTTTTTTTAATAATATGTAGGCTTATGATCCTGACAGGATTAAAAAACGAAAGTACAAAATCCAATCAAGATCAAGTGCCGCCTCAACGATTTTACTGATACGCGGTGCATTTTTCGCCTTCCAAAAGTACTCCTGACTTTAGGCTTTAAGGTAAAGAAACTAAGTATGTACATTCATATGTACATATATTGCTCGAGCAAAAAGTAACTTAAGTCATAAAAGCGAAAAGGTGTCAAAAACACTAAAGCACTAAAGCAATCAACAGTTTAGCGCGTGCAACTGCAAACACTGCGTACATAGCACTAATGGAACGACCATATGTATGCATGGATATTAAAGCACTTTTAGCCATCACTACCATTTTGAACGAGTGCCATAAAAGTTTCACACACATAGAGAAAAGTACTTTTACTTGCATGCGCACGCACTTGCCATTACATGCGACATCTTAATCTCTTTTTTTCATATTTCATACACTGCACACCACATGTGTGGCCATTGCGTTAAATGTTATTTTCCTAAGCAGCCAAGCTAAAAAAATTCCCAAAACAATACACATGTATAGTTATAGAGTATTTATGTATGTAAGCACAACAGATTTCGTACACAATAATAAGAAAAAAATAATTAACTACACACATCGCTGCCTTTATTTCCTGCAGCCGCACGCAAGTGTGCTTTATTAACACATATTTTGCGGCGGAAAAGTTAGATTTTTATTACTGGGGGGTGGTCATATATCCCGCTGGGATTTGCAATATTTGGCAGCGCTTCTAAATGCCAGTTATATTCGGGCGGTAGGTAGGGAAAAGCGACATTAGTTAGTGACTTTTTTTTGCTAAATAGTTTGTGTATGAGTTTTCTGCTTTAGTTTTATTAGTTGTTGCTGCACACTGGCGGCTGTTGTTCAGTGCTGCATAAACCACACACGCTGAATGTGGTC
Source organism: Rhagoletis pomonella (assembly GCF_013731165.1). Lineage (NCBI taxonomy): Eukaryota > Metazoa > Arthropoda > Insecta > Diptera > Tephritidae > Rhagoletis > Rhagoletis pomonella. The sequence continues at coordinate 2,443 of NW_023461256.1, forward strand.
GTGTTATTGATGATATTAGAGTAATACAACTGTTGTGTGGTGCTATTTGCATGTGTTCTTCACGTCGTGATGTTAGCAAAAATCTGGTGTGGAAAATTTTAGTCTAATGCGTTAAAAAATAGGAAAATTAAAAAACGCGAAAAAGCAATCACAAATCAAAATTGTAGTTAAATATTTTCCTAGATAAAAATTTTGGAAGCCGCATTTTCAGATGAAACCAGATTTTTGTAATTTTTAAAGTCAGTTTTATATAAGCATCAATGTTCTTATTTTGTTTTATTTTTTATATCATTCTTATGCTACCGATGAACAGTCTGTGTTAGTTTTTTGGAGCTCCATGCAAGAATATAGTGTCCAACATAGGTTTAAAGATATATCTGTTAATATGCTAGGCTTTACATATCTATATCTTTTGATATAATTCTTTTATTAAAAAAAAAAACTCATATATAATACCTTCTGGCAAATGCTATTAAGACTTCGGTCTGGAAGCGATATCTACATACATACATATGTGTGTATGAAGGCGGCCCTTAAAATATCAACACCTACATATTGCATGGCGCACCATTTTTTTTTTTTTTGTTCTACCAGGGTTTGAAATAATCGACAAAATTTTGACTTAAAATATTATTGAAACTTGTTCATAGAAATTCATAAACTTTCTGAGTCCAAGCTGGTCAAAGTCCAAAATTTTTTGGCCCGTTAAAATTTTGAAATTGTTGTTTTGTATGTAAAATAAAATAGAAGGCTTCTCATGGTGTTGAAATTTAAAAGCCAGAAAGTTATAAATTTTAGCAAGAAGGACCTAAAAAATCCCGCATCGTTCCGAAAAGTTCATAACCATACGCAAAAAATATCCGACTGATCCTTAAAAATCCTAAAAAAAGACCGAAAAAATTCCCGGAGTTTTCCGAAAAGACCGAAAACAATATAAAAACAAGTAAGAGCAGCGCTGTCTTCGGCTATGCCGAAGGCTTCATACCTTTCATGAACATCTGAAAATTTTACTTTAACAGATTACTGCATTTGAAAAAATGTATATATTCACAGCAAACATAGATAGAGGAGATACATTTATAAAAAATCATATCTAAACAATCAGAGGTATGGAAGATGTACCTTATATAGCACCGGTCTAAGTGATTTTCACTGCAGTGTGATCGGTATGTAAACCGGTAACACAATTTAATGGGTTTAGCTTCCTACATAAAGGAGATATATCGCAAAAACTGGTATCTGAACAATCAGTGGTATAAAATATAAAGCTTATGCAGAATACATTTTGATGATTTTCTCAGTAGACTTTGTATTATTATTTATAAAAAAGCTTGCCAAATTTATCGGTTTTAGCTGTCCTAATAAAGAAATTTCACAGTAAAACCCTATACCTGAACAATCAGTTGTATAAAGGCAATAAATAGATTATAGTGACCCGATCTTTGTTAATTTTACCGTAAACTTTCTGTTGATAATGAGTGAAAACAGTGCGAAATTTCATGTTTCTAGCTGCATATATGGAGAAGTTATAACGAAGAATCTCATCCCAAAAAAAAATTACATTTTTTCGTTCGGCCATTCACAACTTCTTCATTTATCGATCGATTTTCTCCGTTAGTTGCCTGATCTTAATTTACAAATGAAAAAACTTACAACAAATCTGAAAGTTTTTTAATCATTTCCCTGTTAAAGCTGGATTTTTTTTTATTAAAAATATTTTGGAAAAATTACCAAATCTAAAAAAAAAGTTAACGGATTCGTAATCGATGGCTAAAAACTAGTTTTACTCATTTCGACATTATTTTGTGTAATTTCAAAACTTAAGATTTTCTTTATAGTAATATTTGTACACAAATTTGTCACATATCCCTTTTCAAATTTCCATACACATATCCCCTTCTTATATTTGTACATCCTCGTAACTACTCGGCTATATAAAAACGTATATTTCTGCAATTCTTCCCCATAATCCGTTTACTCACACACACATACTACCAGCATTTTCATCGATAAATGTCGAAAACTTTGCTAAATTTAATTAACTCACTTGAGAGCATCCTTTTTTTGTACGTTGCTACGTTATTAACATTATGTAAGTATATGTATATATTGCCTTGGATGTTCTGAATTTTTGAGGGTAGCATTGAAGGGATACCTACATTTCACTAACCACTAACCTTCTCTACTTGCTTTTGATTACTTTTTCTTACGTTGCGATTACTTTTGGTTACATATTACTTACATGCGGGGTGACCTGCTTGGAAGCTTTTAGTTACTTATGTACATATATACATATGTACATATATATATACTAGTTAGAGAATATAGAGCAAAAATTTTACAATACTTTAATGCAATAACATACATACATACATAGTCCAAAATTCATGTAGTTAGCTACATATATGAATTAGGCGCTGCGTGTGTGCGCTAGCGCTTATATGTATTTATTGTATATTTTTGCCTTCTTTCGGATTAGTAAGCTTTATATTAATAAAAGATTAGCAAAGTTCTTAGACAGGTCATGACCCTTATCTTCAACATATTTTGTGTCATCATCGCATTCGTCGTTCCTTCGTTCGTTCGTTTGTTGTCTAGGTAGCCGTAAAGTATGCTACATTATTCGAGTGGATGTCTCATAGCCTTGTGGCTGGGTATCTGTCAAACTTTCTTTCGATTCATGTGCCAAAGCTAAAGCTGTATCGTGCTTTCACTGCTGGGAGTGTTGGTGGCAAACAAAAAAAAGGATTATTGGGAAATTAATCTAATATATCGATAGTTTTTATATATTTACACATCTTGGAGCTGCCCAATAATTCCTTGCATGACTGCTATCCTGGTTGCTATATCAACTAAGCCTGTGTGTACGATACTCGTATGTATTCGTGCGCATACTTGTATATAAATAACATACAGGGACTCAAGCAAGTATTCACGTATTGATTCTTTTTTAATATTCTCAATGTTTTTCAAGTCAAAATTTGTATAATATTTTTTATGAAAATATAAAAACAAAACATAAAAAAATTCAAGAAGCTGTTCATAAAAAATTTCGTTTTTTTAATCTGAATTTAAAAACTTTATGGGTAAGACTTTTAGTGCAAGTTTCAAGTAGCTAAAAATCCCGCTAATTTTACAAATTTGATGTTTATGTGCTATTGTTTAGCGAGTTTTTTCCAGGGACCGAGACAAAAGGTTTGATCAAAACTAAATGTCGTTCTCGCAGTTTTGTTACCAAGAACGCTTCAAAACGAAAACCGATATGAGAACAAAACTGTCGAGAACATTCTCAATGGGAATTATATCAAAACAAAATTCTTTGGAACGTTACCAAAGAGAAACAAATGCGAACAATACTTTCAGGCACATTTAAAAAAAAAATATGTAACAATAGTCTCCGGAACGTTTTGGCAAGGAACAAAACGGGAACAAAAATCCAAGGCACTTTCTCTCTAAGAACAATTTGGGAACTAAAGTCTCAGAAACTTTCTGACAGAGAGTGAAACAAGAACAAATCTTCTCTGAACCATTCGGGAAGAAAGGAAGCGATATCAATATTTTTGTCATAGCGTTCCATTAGTTTGAAATGTTATTGAATATCAAAAACTAATAAAAAAAGAACTGAAACATTATTATGCAAATAAAGTGAACTAAAGGCTTAAGACACGTAATTTTCCAGCAGCTCACTGAAACGAATTTTCATCCCAACACCCAAATTCCCGTCTCATTCTCAACGTAAATCTCAAGATTTTTCCTCGCGTTGTTCTGTAGCAAAACGTTCCCGAGACTTTTGTTCTTATTTGATCCTCCTTAAAAGCGTTCCCGAAAGTTTAGCTCTTATTCTGTTCTTCTTGTTTAATTTTGTTCCTATTCAAACTGTTCTCAATTGTTTTGTTCCCATTCTTGACATTATATGTTGTTCTCGTGCAGAACTAAACTAGAACTGGAACGCGTTCCTGGTCTCTGGTTTTTTCATATAACAAGTGCCGATTATGAAAACTGACGTTGATTTTTGACATTTTTTTTTGCGAAAGAATTTTATTTCATAAGAAATTCATATTTGCATGAAAATAAATACAAAAAGCCTTCAGAAAGAAAACAAAATATTGAAAATCCTCGCGATATTTTAGCCTATTGAAACTTTAATTTTATTATATTATACTTAAATTTTATACAAAAAATTTGCATGCCCAGAAACTTTAAAAAATTTCCGAATTTTGATAAAAAAAATTTTTAATTTTTATAATAATTGAAATTTTGATTTATAAACACAAATAGACAGCATTTGAAAAAAAAAACAAGAACAAAAATATTTTAACTTGAAAAATATTGTAAATATAGGTACATATAAAAAGAAAATGAATATGTAAACACTTATTTGTCGCTCTGTATGTACGTGCGCTTATAATTTCATTAAACGCGCATCGATATCGCAAATTCAATTAGGCAGAAATGAAAGTGAAACTGACATTTCTGAGCTTCACTTGAGGAAACTAATTGGTATAAATGAGCGAACAAAGGCAACAAAATAGAAAAAGCTCAATATTATATAGAGCGCAAGTTTCAATAGGAAAGGATTTTCGAATTATTGCTGTCAATTTAAGTGAAATGAAGAGGTTTGAGTTAATTTAATAAAATGGCTTAGCTGCTAATTGAAGTAAAAGCATTTTTGATAAGGGTACTTGGATTTTCGAGAATAATTTTTTCTCCAGCTGTCAACAAGAAAAAAATGGCATTCCTAAATACTTATTTACCGTCAGTTGTGCTTCTAATTTCATTCTTGTGCGCGCAATACAAGTACAATAATTTAATAGCTCACTCTTTTCTTGATATCCGCAACACGCGCGGGCGCCTGAAGGTATGCTAGCACACGGAAGCGCTATAAAGTTACATTTTGCTGTTGCTGGTTTTACCGTTTTCCTCTGTCATGCAATTTTCTAGCTCATTGCAATTTAAAACGTGCTCTAAATTAATTTATACGCTCAACTGCTTAGGCACTGCTTCTGTACTGCGCGGTAGTGTCAAGACTACTCGCAGCTTACATTACAAACATTGTTGTTGCTGTTTGTATGTTTCTGTTGTTGTCTTGCATTATAATGACAATTCACACTCACTTTCGCCTCCAGTCAAAAGCAACAGCTATAAAATATTTAATGAAAATTTGAAGGGTTTCCGTTTTCAACGCAACAATCACACTAAAATACATAGCATACTTGTAGGCGTGAAACTTTTACAACAGCATACTCTGAACAACAAAGTCTCGGCATTGTTTCATCCAACACAAAGTAGTCGAAAAGCTGCATAATAACGCGCAGGCCAGCAGCTAAAATAACATTATTGTTAGCTGCCAAACAACCTAAAAGTAGACTACATTTTTCCTGCGCTCAACCCAAGCTGACGCCACCATAACCCCATCGACGTTGCTGTTTATCTAATTTCATTTTTTGTCGCTTTCTTGACTTTGCTTTTGTAAACTGAGCACTGCTGTTTAAGACAACGTTAAAACATAATCTGCAGATTTCAACGATGCGCAGGTCACAAGCCAACGCGTATAGCGTACCGCAACCACTCCACATTTAACTACCAAAAAAATCACGCGAAATAAAAGCGAGCGGCAAGGAAGCAACAGTAGGGCAGCTATTTTATAATTACAGTAGTGACACAGCTTCTTTAACGAAGCTACTTACTTGCTTAAGCATGTCTTTAAGAAGAACTATGTATATGTATGTGTAGGTATGTATGTATATGTCTGCATATATTCTGCGAAATCTAATAAAAGCATAAAAGCATACTTTAGGGCGTCTTTATGCATCATGTTAACACTTTAACGAGATTTTATTATTATCGCCGCCGCTGCCGCTACTGGCTGGCTAGCTGACTTACCCATTGCCGCACTGGCTGGCAGACTGTCTAAGTGGCTAGTCACATAGCTGCTTTTACTGACAGCTAAACAAAACACGAGCGCGCAGAAATAAGTGAAAAAATATTACATGCAGGAAAAAACAACAAACAAAGGCGACAAAGTGTAGCCGCACAGCAAGCATTGTGAGGAAATTTCAGAGTATGTGGTCTGGTGTGGTGCGTTTCTTTCACGCGATAGGCGTCGGTTACTTTGCCTCTTTTATGTATCTACTCCTTCAAAAACTTTACAACCATGCAATCTAATACATATATATACCTCTTCCCGCACGGAAGGCATAAAATAATAAGGAAACCGGATATGGTTGAAAATTAGAGCGTCAAGTGCAGATGGTTGATTGTTTAGCTTTCACTAGCGAAAGGCGGTGCGGTGCTTAAGTTATTCCTTAAAGGCATAACTAAGAAATGAGTTTACAGCAAAGGGGAGATATTTACGCTAAGTATTATAAATTTAAATACTTCCGAAATTCTATAATTTTTTTCACTCAGCTGCACACGGGCCGGAATTTAATTTTTTGGCATAAATTCTATGAAAGAAAGTTATCATTTTCAAAGTTGGTACATATGTTCTTCAGGCAACTAGCAAGTTATGGTAAAACTTTTGGGTCAATCAGATAACCCGTACACCGCCCCGCCTTCCCCTCTCCCCATATATAACTTTGCTTTATCGTTCAAAACTTTTTTAAAACTTCCTTAAACCCCTTTAGTCTGGCACTCATATTGTGATACATATTTCAAATAACTAATTACCACAACTCAATTTGAATTTGCTTTTTTAAATATGTGGCAACCCTTTTAAATATAGTTCTGAATAAAGCCAATCTTCTTCAAACACCTCAAAAATAGCTTAAGTATTCAAACTAAATATTTCTTAACACTCTTTCGTTTCCACTTCTCAAACAGGTGGCAACCCTTACGAAAAAATAAAACAATTATTGCACACCTATAGGTCAAGCTCTTGTCACCTAATTTTTTTTTAATTGAATGAACTGTGCAAATCTGTTGTCATTAACAAAAATGCGTATGTATATGACTGAGAAACTATTATAATTTTTAAAATGGTGGCAGCCCTACTAAAAAAAAGTATACATTACTAGACATCTAGAGGCCAAGCACCTTCATTTTACACCTCATTTTCTAAAATCCAACGAACGGTCCGGATCTCATAATTCTCAGGCCTAAAGATAGTAATATCAAAAAAATTTTGACAAATCCGTTCAGTAGTTTTCGAGATTAACGTGGTGAAAAAATTACGAATTTTCTTTATTCTATATAAGGAGGATACATAGATTTCTACGTGTACTTCGATTTAAATCTTAAATTTTGGGAAAATTAGCAAAAACTAGCAAAAAGTGTTATTACTCAAATAAAATATAATTTTTATTAAGCATTTTTTTATTATTAGTTCGCGTCAGCACTTGTCAGCTTGTTAGTTCTACACCATGGAACATAAAAATATTGTTTAGTACTTTTCTTTAAATACGCATTACAACAAACAAATACACACACGATATGCATATTAACTAATTCTTATTAGAAATGCCTTGGCCTTTATTTTCCATACCTAATTTTGTTTATTTATATTAACGCAACCTTTCACAAACTCGTCACAATTGACTAATATTTTTGCACCAATTCTCACAAAATAACAGTTATTGGGCACGTTCAGAAGGCGCAACAGCTCAGTAACTGTTGCCATTGCACCTTCTGAACGCGTTGTTGTGTACTTCTGATCAACTGAACAGTTGCGTGTTAGATGATCGTAATATTTTTCTGGTCATTTGAGACAACATGTTGTTGAGAGTTGAATTTGACAGCTAATACAAGCCGTTCAGAAGACGCATAACGATCACTGATTTTTTTAGCAACGGTTGCGCTCAACTGCTGCGCCTTCTGAACCTACCCAATCATACACATGACTTTGAAAGCAACATGAAATCACAGGGTTGAAACTTCAAATCTGTTATTTAGAAATTTTCTTAGTTGACATATTTACTCAAAAATATATAGCTACAAAAATATTGAATTTATGCCAAAAAAAATCCAATTTCGGCCATTCTGACCTGCCTCGAAACATATATGTGAATAGAATCTGGTTAGTAAAAGTCTAGATTTTCGAACCTTAGCGTCGAAAATGAAAAAAAAATGTTTTAAAATAAAATATTTTCGCTAAAGAAGAACATTGGTTTAGTTCCTCGGAAATCTTAATAATAAATACTTTTAATTTCACTGCCCAATAGTTTGTAAAAAATCTTTTTTTTTTTGCTCAAGCAAAGTAATAGCAAACTTCATTTTATTCTTCACTCTGTGTTCTCTTTTGATGCTTAGGCCGCGAAATCCAACTTAAAAAAATAAATGACGATTTTTTACTAACACGCAGCACTGCAAGCACATTTTATAATTTATCCGTGTGTAAATAAAATCTAATGGTAGTCTCAGTATACATATTATTTCTACGGAGTCGAAACTAACTTCGAATGCGGGGTGTCCTTACATAAAAGACGTATCGGGGGCTTATATTCAATATACTTTAACTGCAATGTCTCCAAAAATAAGCTTCTAATATAAAAATCCACCCAAGACGTAACCGTCATCGATTTTATTGTTACTAATATCATTTATACTTTTCGAGGACAAAGTTAGAATTAATATCAGTGATGACAGTTAAGACCCCGATTGGTTCAGGTAGAGGGTATTGAATATGTTTAAGTTCGCGATATGTTATGTTCTTTTCTGAATTGGGGGCAATCTAACATGTTACGATAAGTAAAAAGAAGTTGGAATAGATTTAGACGGGTCTTAACGGAAACAGGAACTCTACATCTGCATTATTGCAGGGTTGGTGCTCTCAAGTGGCGACGTTCATGGGGTTAGCTTAAATACCAATCAATTTGGCGTTGGGGCCGAAATAATTCCCTTAAGTTTAAAAAAAAAAAAAATCTTGCTCAAAAAATTATACTATTTAAAATAACGAAATTCCTACCTCTCAATTTGACGCTAAATATCTACTTTTCATTATTTAAAAACTATTGGAAATTATTATTGCATCGATGCTAGAATCACTGAAGATTGGTTTCGGGTCCACCGTAATAAGATGAAATGAATATCGTTTTGTAGATGAAGAAGTTCTCTATAAAGTTGCAGTGGTAAGTACTACGCTACGTAACTTTCGTGTGAACAATTGTAATTTGTTTCCGATTAAGTTTGATCGAACGCGGGTATACATGGCGTATGAGTAACTTTAACAATTGTGCCAGACTTGCTGGGCCATTAGGCGAAGTTGTTAACTTTATTTCTACAATAGCGGTATTTTAGTGCCTTTGGCTACAGCGGATGGTGTACAGACTTGTTATTATGATTCATAAAATTACTTAGGATGAGCCTTGGAGAAAACTTGGCTTTAGGCAAGTTCCCATTAAGGTATTCTAAGCGTATTTTGTAAAGAGCGTGTCAGACGTGGCAATGCAATATATGTATTTCGAAATGGCTCTCAAAATGGGAAATATCAGAAGGCTGTTGCTCTTTCAGATGCAATAACCTCTTGTAATTTTAATTTCTGAAACTAATTTCCGGCTCTTTTTGGCTGTTCACACGTGGAAATAAAATTTTATCTTTCTTAATTTGTCATCGAATTGCGTGGAAAAGTTAGAAATATTGCCACGTCTGACACGCTCGAAGTTTTCGGGACGATTTACTTCTCTTTAATTCAGAACAAGAGATTATTTAAAATTAACCACTTTTAAAACACTCAAAGTACTTTCAACAAAAAAGTAGTCAGCCTAAATCAATTAATAAATCCAGTTATCGTCGAAAAAAGTCTACTAAGTTTTTAAAGAAATATCGCCATATTATTCCAAACATTTTTTCATCGAATTCGTATCTGGCCACAGTGACGATGGCCAGGACAAACATCGAAGGATCGTTGGGCTGACACAAAACCACTCATCCATTGATGCCACCGATGCAAGGTGGTATACCTTAGGCACCAAAGTTATTCGTGAACGCTATTAGCTTGCTAAGTCCTCGTTTTTTGAAGCATGGTCCTTTTCTAGATGTGTCATAGATCGCTGAATCAGCCGACTGTCTTTAGTGGACCAGGCAAGCGTAATAGTTCTTATTATACAAAACAACGATTCGTATATGAAAATCACTTGCCTCCACTTGTACAGTATGAGCTAGAGGCTCAGCCGAACACCCTTCGACAAATTTGTGTTTATTTCGGAGCTTTTACAGGGAGGGGTAGGAATGGGTTTTTTGTGTTCAGTAACGTATTTCGGACCTTTCGAGCTAGGTTTTTGAGTAGCTTTCAATGATATAATTGGATTAGCTTCGAAAATCCATTTTATTACCGAAATCTCCTGTCTTGAGTTAGCTCTACAACTAGCGCGATTTAAAAGATCTACATTTTCGTGCACGAAAAAGTTTTGGTTTCTACTATTGGACAAACGCTTTTGACCGTCTCATGCACTTTGCAAAATTAATTAATGCGAAATTTCAGACTGATTTCTTTTTGAATATTGTATATTTGTAGCCAGTTTCACGAAAGCAATTCAAGTTAAACATGATTTTTTGATTTGAATTGGATATGGAAAATGACAGAAAAAATCATTTTTCACTTAATTTGCTTTCGTGAAACCGGCAGTTAAACATATGATATCCTAGTTATTATCTCCACTAATGAAAATTTTATCTTTTTATATTTCTAGGTAAGTAATGTTGGAGTATTGTAAAAAGAACAAGGATTTTACATAAACTGGTAATAAAAGCAACTTTATTTTAAGTTTCTTATTCCAATATAGTAGATATATAAAAGATCGAACTGATATATAGAAAGTATAGACTACGACAAAGGCAAGCGGTAAAAATCCATGAAAAAATTTTTAAAAAATCGATGATATTTTTTAACCACTTTCACCTTACACTACAATTGAATTAGCTATATAATTGCATACCGAAAAAATTTATAAAATTTCTTGGTAAAAAGTGTGAATTTTTGTATGAGACCTTTTTGATTGTTTTCAATTTTTGTAAAAAGTTTGTAACTTGCACTTATATAGTTTTTGTTATAGAATGAACTATATTTTTATAAAAAAAATCCATTTAAATTAAAATTAAATAATAAAAAAAATAGTAAAAGCGTGTCAATATGTGTATTTATGATAAGCACTATAATTCGTATGGAAGGACACCGTCAACAAAAAAATTTTAAAATTCAGAATAAAAGTGTAAAGTTTTTATGAAACTTTGTTGATTTTTTTCATATAAAGTTTGGTACTTGGATTTATATGGTTTCTGTTATAGAGTGCCCTATATTTTTATAAATATTCAATTGAAATTAAATAATAAAAAAATAAAAAATCAAGACGTATCAATATGTGGGTGACGTATAGTTATGATGAGCACTATATAAGCGCTGGCGTCTGTTATGCATAGGACAAAAAAAAATGGCGCTGGGGTCGACATGTCTCTAAGCACTATGTTTACAGCCCGATTTGAGTCAAGATATTTTAGCCTCGTTAAGATAATTATTAACCCTAAAAATTCTCCCATAGGTGGCGCTGGAATCGAGGAGGTCTGAAAACCACATTCAGATTCAGGAAACACGAATCAAATTCAGATTATTTATTGCTTGTAAACTATGTTAGTATTTCCACCGTCTTTAGTAAAAACTAATGAATTGAATATTTGAATCAATATCGGTACACGGTCGAAAATTTGGGTTTAATTTTTAAACCGCGCTGGGACTACTGCCTTTTTAATCTTTTATAGTCTACTTTATATCAATACCAGTCAATAGTTTTAAGCGATTTCTAATATATTCTGGTTTAAATTTGAGTCCAAAAAGTTCGTGGTTTAAAATTCAAACGAAAATGTTTTAATTCTAGTTTCTAGGTTTCATTTGTAGAAAATTTGGTTTAAAATCTAAACCGAAATAGAAAATGTGCAAAGATGCTTGATACAATTGGTTGCTACCAAGGCTGTCCGGGTCAATCGCCATCAGACGGAGCATGAAATTTAAGATATTTTTTTTTTTATTCTTAATTATGAAAATGTTCGGATTTCAAATTTAAACCGAACTGTTTAAATTCTAAACCCAACATATGTGCTCTCTTTTTTTTAAACTTGGAACGTTTGTATTTGAAACTGAATTTATGTAGTTTGGTCATATATGTACTCCAAAAAGTTTAAAATTAAAACCGAAATTTTTAACCGTGTATCGAATTTGCCTTATCATATCAACGAACATATGTGTATATATACAAATGATTTTCATTCATACATATCTTTTATTGATTTGTACATACACAAATAAACCAGCATCTGAGCTCCCACAAAAAATCCCTTTTGACAAATGCCGAAAATAATTTCCATGAGCAAGCTTTTGTTGTCAAAAATTTATTCAATTAACTCACAAGCTTACTTGAAGCCCACCTGTATACTAACGTACGTAAATATTCGCATAAGTTCGAGGCATCTACATACATACAATATATCTTCAAGAGCAAAAATTGTATTACCTCATACGGTCAAATGTCAACGTATCAAAATCAAATAAACCCGCATAGGAATTTTCCTGACAGTTTGTTTAATAAACAAAATAAAGGAAAAATCACAAGAGAATATATTTGCCACAAGCGCGCATACTCAGGACTTTATGTACACTTATGTAAATACATTTGTTTGTGTGTATGTATTTGGTAAAAGAATAAAAGAAAGTGCTAAGGTCGCAGCAAGTCGCTAGTGGAAAATAACTCAAAAGCTGAGAAATGAATGGCAAATGAAAAGTAATTGACAAGTGTATGAATTTGCGCATTTCGAGATGTGAGTGTGAGTGCTGTTCGTGTATGGCACACATGGGCGAACACATTTTAGTAGGTATAGGAATACGTTTGCAGCTAGAATTTTATACAAATAAATGTGCTTAAAAGCCAAAGAGATGCCAAGCACACGTCTACAAGGATCATATAAATTTGTAGCTACGTACAAAAAAAATGTAAATTAATTCAATTTGTGTAGCAAAAGAAAAACATTTTTAAAATCACTGAGGCTGAAAAACAATATGTTTGTTCTGAGAAATACGCACACATGAATATAAAAGTAAATTTGCGAAAATTATGTAGACAAGTAACAAGCGACTAGGCTGCCAGAGGATGCCTCAATTGTGTGATATATGTACATGCATATCTGTGCATGCACGTTATATATATAAATGAATATAAATGTTTCCTCAATCCACTTGAATAAGTGTAGCTATATATGTAGCAGCATACATGTGAGTTGCGAAACTAAGTAAATCACATCTAAGCCCTTTTGACCAGGCTTGAGTAAGGCACGTATTATTTATTTTTATTACAATCTTTTTTGTTCTCGAACTAAAAGTATTTCACTGCATGTCATGACTTTGCTATTGAGCCTAAACAAAATGTCCAATAATGTCAGCTTTCAGGTAAATTGTGTGCCAGAACCAACAGGTAAATTTGCTTCAAACACGTACAAGGTGGATCTGTATAAAAATGGGAAGTTAAATTGGCTTTTATGAGTACGTATTATATATCACATTAGGAGCATCACACTTCATACAAAAAAAATCGGATTTTAAAAATTATTTTTTTCTAAAAATTTCCTCAAATGATAGAAGAGTTTAATCTTAAAAAGTATGTATAAAAATATTTAGAAATTTACAAAGACTTATGGGCTTATTCATAAAAAATAAAGTAGCTTTATAAAAGCTTTATAGATTGAAAATTGTATGAAAACGTCAATTTATAAAGCTCTTTAAACCTACTTTATTTATTATGAATAAGGCCATTAAAATATAATACATTTTGTAATTCTGGTGGAAAACCCGAATTTTTTGTTTGGTGGTAGTGCACCCTAACATGCGTATATAACAGAGACATGAAAAGAAATTGTAGTTTCGTTCAAGGCTTATTTAAAGTTGATTTAGATGGTTCACTAAGCACACTAGAATACAATTTGGTGCGCGATATGTGATAACTTCAATTTTAAATGTTTCGTAAATTTGCTTTCCTTCTTAAATTGTTTCCTAAATAAGTTAAATCGCTCCGAAAACCCACATATTTAAGAATTTTTCTACTAGATGTAAACCAAAAAATTTAAGCATCTGAATTTCTTTTATAACCGGACTTACTCGAAAATATTTGTTTCAGAAAATTTCTCCTTAAATCTGAAATCACTTCAAATAGCGTCCGGTATCAACGTAATGAGCTTTGGGTACCACATTTGCAAGTCAAAAAGATATTCTGCATTGAAATGTTTACTCCGAAAGTTTTAGAGCACTCCGAAAGTGTTAAAAACAAGGAAAAATATGTACTCCGCAAAAACTTTTCATGACTTCAAAAATACTACCGCTACAAAAATGTTTCCCTTTTAAATACATTCGGGGCTATAACCGATTCCGTTGTAGTACGATTTTCGTGAAAACTGCGAAAATTCGATCACCGAATTTGAATTGTTACGATTATAGCATTTTTGTAGATTTTACGAAAAATCCAACTACGATGGATTCAGTGAAAGCCCTGATTATTTCTTTACATGCTAAAAATCCTTCCTCCGAAACTATCGGTTCACTCAAAAAATATTATTATGCTACCATACCCCTTTCTCACAAGTTGACCCTTTCATCTCCGAAAAATTGATCTCTCAAAAAGATAATCACTATCCAAAGCAATTTTTAACAATTGTTTTAATGTGATTAGAATTATCTTCTTAATCAATGCCTCACTAAACAAGAAATTAAAAACACTGATCAAAATTATGTATTAACCTTTCATCGTTCCAAGAATAATTCACTTTCATGAAAACAATTCTTAAGCGCGAAAAAAATCTCCAGTACCTACTTCTAATTATTTTGCTCCGAAAAGCAAAATTTAGCTTAAAAAAACTTGAAAAGCTTTTCTTTAAACTCTAAACATCACAAAAATTTTCCGACAAGTTCTTTAATCCTAAATTTCAGGGCCCCCAAAAAAAATTTAGACTTTCGACTATTCCGAAAATATTGTTTTGAAAGCAAATTGATCGACAATTTTAATAAGTGAGAAAATGGTAACAATTCCATATTGAAATTTTTCGAAACTTTTGGATTACTCCGAAAAGTTCGTATTCTTCCGAAAATCCTGTCTTATTACTTTCTCTTCAAAAAAATCACTGCAAACTAAGTACTGGATAAAATTGGTCGAAATTTGGGAATCATTTACTGCGCACCCTAAAATAAATTCGAAATACAAGGACAATTTTTTAAAGCTTAACTACAGTGGCCTTATCTTAATGCCTTCTGTGTACTTTCCAGTACCTGTATCACATATGTAAATATCTATGTAAATCCCCGTAGCCTGTGTCCAAGCATCATGTCGATTTATCAAGCACTACGCCCATCGACCTAAGTACGAGTACGTTAGCTAAACTATACACTACTCTCTCAGCCCTAAGTCTTTTATTCACATTTGCTTATTTATATCAAAACAAACAAAAAATAAAAGCCCAAGCTTAACCAAGCGACGCTCACCATAGTTCACGACTATATTGACAGCCTACAATGCATAGTAATGCGAAGGATTTTCAATGCAGGAGTTCATAAACACAAACATACATATCCACAAATATTCAAATGTATGTATGCGGCTAGCAATATGATTGTGCGAATCGCCGGGGTACACGTACATCTACACCCAGTGACCCTACTCGACACCTTGTACAGCATCACAGTATTCTCGCTGTTGTGTCCTGTCAGTATTTGGCATGTCTTTTATCATGCTGTTGCTGCTATTCACCCAAACACATATGTATGTAAATACATGCTATAGTTTTTTGTGTAGTTGCTCGCTTGCTTGAATGACAGATTTTTGCATAAAATAATAACAACAATAATACGCATGCAAATATACTACGTAACGAACTATTGTGTGTGCAGCAATCATAGGGGACCATATCACAAAAATACGTATGTATTTAGGTGTGTGCATGTATACCCTACTATAATCAAAACACAACAACAGCCTTCAAGCATAACTGTATGTACTATATATGCATAATAATAGCCAAAGTAACAAGAATATCATCAAAATATACACATGGGATATGAAATACCGGTTCGAGCACATAATTTAATACTTCCTCCAGCCTTTCGAATTTAGCATGCGGTGGCAGTGGCAAAGTAAAATTTTGCGTTTTACGCGTGAGTGTGATGATATTTTTCAGTTTTTACGAAATGTTTCTATAAGTAAATTCTGCAGCAGCGATATCAGTTATTCAAAAGGAATTTTTTTGTGAATTTTTAATAATGACATTTGGTTATCTTCTGTTTGATTTTTATTGAGCAGTGATTGAAGACGGCCTAAAAAACTTGATTTGAATCAGGATTAGTTTTCTTTCGTTTATTTATTAAATTTTTTTGTTCACAAAATAAATGCAAATATTGTTTACATTCAAAGCAAAACGTAAATATTAAATTGTAAACCTTTTGTTGAAATACGCCCAAATTGAAAAGGCCAGAGGAGCACGAAGCTTTTATAAAATATAAACAACAGAACAAAAAAAAAGAAAATATATTGCCATATTATTTACATTTTCTACACAGAAGAAGTTTCCTTCCAACAAATTTGTATGACTCCGAAAAACGCACGCATTAACCCTTAACAATTTTTTCCACAAAAAGCGGTATTTAAACATTTCAAACTAACTAAGATCTTGAACTCCGAAAAAATGTCTTTATTTCGAAAATTTTGAGTTCATCGAAATTTTTACTTTATTTCGAAATTGTTTCTTCCTACCTACCAACATATCGAAAATTTTAGCGGAAAAAAAATGTTTTTTCAGAAATGTTTTTATCCCAAAATCCCGAATATCGCACATACTACCTCTTAATAATTTTTTCCACAAAAAAGCGGTATATTAAAAATTTAAAATCGGAACATCTTTTTCTCAGAAACCTTACACTCCGAAAAATTTTCTTTACTCCGAAAATTATATGTTCTTTCAAATGTTTACGTTATTTCGAAATTTTTATTTTTACCTCTTCACTTTCTGCCGTAGCTAACCAACGTATTGAAAATTTTAGGGCAGAGAAAATTAGTCTTCAAATGTTTTATTCCGAAAATTTTTAATTATTTCAAAGCCCATGGCCGACATAAAATATCCTTTCGCTTATTTCTGAGTCTACTTATGAGATTTTTTTCTTTTTAAATGAAAAAGTACACAATAAAAACTCGCACCAAAAATGTTACTCCAAAATACATATAAAGTTATATACGAACCTTTTTTAAGCAAAAAGGCAACGCAAAGAGGTAACTGTAAAATACCCTTTCTCCGAATACTCCTCTTGTGAGACACCAATGATATTGGCTGTATTCGAATTTTTCGTACTTCAAAACTTGTTTCAAGGTTTTTATAGGAAAATATTTATTTCAAACCCCTTATTGTTTTTTTTTTTTATGTAAATGTATACCGCTTAATTTCCTTGAATCAAACTGCAAGAATTGCAAGCTTTACACGAAATAAATAAACTTCTACTGAACAATTTTTAATCCGAATTTATTTTTAGTTCGAAAAATATCTTATAAGCTATATATTGTTAAAAAGCTTCAGTCGGTGCTAAGTGCTTTATTATGGGAGTAACTCTCGAAAAAATGTTTACACGCGAAAGAAATTTATACGAAATCAACATATTTCAATTAATGAATCACATCCTAATTTTTTTCTTTGATCAAATATGAAAAACTGTAAATCTATGAAATTTGAACTTGAAAGAAAAAGATTGCATATAAAAAAAAAATACCCCGGAATGCACCGGAGTAATTCTAAATAATTAACTAAAATCACAAATCCAAGTTTTCTAACCCTCAAGATTTCGTGTAATTTCGAATGTAATTTATTTCTTTAATAATATAAAAAGTTTGAATTTAGCACTTTTACTCTAAACTAAAAAGGATTTACTCCAAAAAAAAATTTTGTTTTAAAATTTTTACTCCGAAAATGTTTACATCGAAATATTATGATTTGAAAGTATTTTACTAGATCCTTAAATAAAAGTGCATGTCAACTTTAAAATTGTACGTGTTTAAAATTTTTATTCTGAAGTTTTTTACTCCGAAAAAAAATACTTTCTGAAATTTTAGAGCAAACAATTTTGCTGATTTAAAGTAAGTACTAGCACACTCCTTTCGAACTGAAAAGTTGTCAGAAACAAATTCGATCAGATTTAGCAACAAGAACAACAGATGCACCAACATAACACAACTCGCTCTAACAAACAACCAACTCAGTGGTAAATGGTAATGCATAACACAATAGGGGTATTCTCGAAGTCTTGCACGATGCACGGATTGCACGAAATGCAAAAATACTATTCCAAATTTCGAAGAGTACGAGAACACCCCATTGCAAAGAGGTAGCATGCATGGGGAGCAAGCAGCGAAATTATGTATCAAATACAATAACAAGAGACAGCAAAAAAAAAATGAAGTGAGCGAGATGAGAGGAATGAGAGAAATATGTAGCAATTCCAACAACAAAACAACTAGCACAGGGTCGCTATTATCTTGCTATGCTATTTTGCAAAATATATACATGGGTTTCGACGTTGCATATTTTGCAGCGATAGGAAATGTTGTTTCCCATGAATTTTCTTGTTGTGTGTTTGCAATTTATGCAATCCGTGCAATCCGTGCTACGTGCAATGGCTTTGCAAGATTTGGAGAATACCCCTAATGTTATTTCATTACACAAGAGTATAATCGGTACAAAACGCACGAAAGTATGCAACGTTGCACTCACAAACAAACAAACAGACATTGTATTAAATTTACTTATGCAACCGTATGCAAATGTGATGCACTCTTTTACCAGTGAACATAGGCATGCACATGCGAGTACATACGTAAGTGTGAATATAAATATGCATGCGCGAGTGTGTATGAGTGCATCTTTCGCCTCAACCAGCAAGCCAGTAAAAGCAACAAAAGCAGCAGCATATTGGCATATCGAGTACGTGCAAAACTGACCAAAAATTTAAATTGTGCAACACCAGAATTTTGGCATATCCGCACGCAGAGCACACACACGCTAGTCAACACGTGACTACTGTGTGATCCTGCCTATTCGTTGCCTCGTTGGCATAGTCACGTTTATGCAATTGCACAGGACACAGGGCAGAAGACGTAGAGCTGTTGTTTATCTGACAGTCTGTCGATGTGCTGAGCTACGAACTAGCGAAACAAACAGGCATTCTCGTCCGTCGTCATCGTCAATGGTCTATGTTTCGTAAAGTTGGTTTATTTGTTACATTTTACAATGCAGTTGCATTTGATTGTGTATACATATATATGTGTGCATGCGTGTATTGGTGTTTGCTTGTAACTCTTCTGTGAAAACAAGAATATCGAATTTTAATTACATTTTGAGTGTTGTAGTAACAGTGGTTGTTGCTTGCATTGTTGTTGCCGTTACAATATTGTTACATCATCTACATTGCAATTCTGCTAGCCTGCAGTTGCATAGTATTTTCAAATGCTGTCTCACTTGCATTCGCTGCATTGTTGCATTTTGTTGCAACGTACGAAATGTTTTTACATTGTTGCACTGATTGAATATTGAGTAGAAATGATTTTTGATTGAGTATGTATGAGATTTAAAGTCAACCAACCGCCAGCGTGTATCTCACTCGCTCGCACTCGCATTATATGAATTTGTGGTTGCCGTAGTAACCACACTCATTCTTCCGCTTTTCGTTGCATACTTTAGCGCGCATCAATGCAAAAGCCGACGAATTTTCTGCTCTCATGCTGGTGTATGAGCTTGTGTGTTGCTAAAAACTTGATTTTCTACTAAAAATCATCGCCTTGGCCTTCCTATCCTTCTAATGTTATTCTCTCCCTCCTTTCAGCCCTCTGCTTATCTTTTTCTTCTCCGATTTCCAGCAAATTCTATTGCAGAAAATTTGTGGTTTTTGTTTAGAGATTTTCGTATCGAAAATCCTCTATTCGAACATGCAAAGTCTCTCATTGAGTTATGTGCATCAACTTTTGACTTAGCATGCATTTAGGCGCTTATGCCAGTCAGCTTGGTTAAGTCGACTTATCGTTGAGACATTGGTTGTTAGTGGCAGCGCTGGCATTCGAGCTTGCGTTTTAATTGGGTTTATTATGAATTTGAGATGTTCGAAAATTTTCGTCTACAAGTACCACAAGAATTTCTTGTGGTAAACCTTTGGTAAGACAAAATAATTTCGTTGTATGTATGGCTATATACGAAAATTGAAGTTTACAGCGAAAAGAAAGATTTGAAGTTGAGCATGGAAGTTGAAAATTGCCTAGTTTTACGCTTAAAAAACAATAGTCTGCCGGCTCATAAATCTTTACCGGGAATAGTTTAAACACTTTGAAATTTTTAATTTCTTTTTAAGCATCTAATTTTATTATCTCAGGCAAATTTTAACGCACTTCAAAATTTTTCACGCCGAAAGTTTTTACTCCGAATTTTTTTCCTTCGGAGACTTCAAAATGATTAATACTAATAAATAAAAATTAAGAATTAATTTGAATAAAGTTTTTCAATATTCGGTTTGTTCAACTGTACGTAAGTACTTATGTATGAGAACACATATCCTTGATAAACTGTCGAAACGCCCAATTGAAATACCATTTTTAAAATTTCTAGTAGCTTATACTAAAACACATCTTCCTTCCCTTAAATTCAAGGGTTTTGTGACACTTTTCAAAACTCTACGCTGAGAATGGTAAGAGATAAAGATTTGTTTTTTTTTTGCTCCTACATTAGAATATTAAAAAAAGTCAGTGAGGGCTTTCACCATTTCGCAACAACTAGTACTTTCCGAAAAAAAAGTAAAAAACAAATAAAGAAATCCAGCTTGGTGAAAGCAATTCTCCGCAAATTTAAACTCCGAAAATTTAGTAGGACTCCGATACCAACTCCGTTGAAAATATGGTTCGTGCTAAGGTGAGCAATGATCTAGAGCCACAGAAGATTCAACAATTATTTACTCCGACAACTACCAAGTAGAGGTTTACGCCGACAGGCTTTGCGGCGGCGGCGTGGTCAACGTCAAAAATATTCGGCGGCGGCGGCGACGCCGGCGCGTCTGGAAACGCCGGCGCTACTTCTCATAAGGTAGATTTCAAAGAGCCATGAGGCTACTAATCTTATCATTTCAACTCGTCAGCGTTAGGCATTCGCCATGCCAATTATTATATTATTATAATTCTATTTATTTCATTATTGAATTAGTTTTAAATTTAAATATTGTTACTTCCTACTTGAATTAAAATGTTGAGTGTCTGGCGCTGATTGATGGGCGAACAGAAGAAGGTCTGAGGTATATACATACATACACACACGGATCTCTATATTCTCTACAGATCCGTATGTACTATTTAAATTTAAAGAAAAAAAAATTGTTTAAAGTTTAGTTATTGGGGTAATTTTTGCAATAGTCTTATCAACTCGAACCAGAATGGGACTTTTTGACCCACTGTTGAAAAAAATGGCTTATAGATGGTTAAAACTTCCACTAAAATATGAAGCGCCAAATTTTTCTAAGGAGAACCGAATGTAATGAAAAATAATACTAATGTTTACCATAAAGAGGGAACTTTAACCCTGTGTAGAAAACATAGCGATGCGAGGGAGCAAAACCTTCCTGGGGTTGGACCACCACTAAGGAATGCTAACGTAATTTTCACACAGCCACCTAGTACTTGTATACGTATGTGGGACCCCAGAATAAAATAACTTACGAATGTAAATATTAGCAAAAAAAGTGTTTGTTTAAAATATTAAAAAAATACATAGAAAAATCAACTTGTCTTTGATTTATCTTCAATAATTGAGGAGTTAGATGCAAAGAGGCCGCTTCTATTAAAACTGCTTTCTGAGATATTGGAGCTAAAGTTTTTGATGTGTTATAAGTTTCTTGTTGTTGTAGTAGGTGTATAAAAAAGTAGTATTTTTGTAGTATAGAAAAGAATTGTCTACTGCGGAAAAAAATCGTTAGATTACCAGTATTTGACCCTAATTTAACTGTAATAAACGCTGTCGTCAAAAAATATGTTACCTATGTTTTTTCTAAGTTATGCTATTTTTGGAAAAAATAAAGGAGACTTGTCTTGTCCAGTGGCCCAAATTATGCAAAAAAAAACTAATTTAAAAATGTAATTTTCATTTCGTAAAATTGTGTTTTTATACAAGTAATATTTGGTTCCTTCAAACGATGTATTCAATGTACATACATCATGAAAATTTTGTACAAAATTCCTTAGGCGCCGAACGCCGCCGCCGCCGATATTTTCGTAACTCGGCGGCGGCGCGTGAGGAATGACAAAAAACGGCGGCGGCGGCGGCGTGGCTCGGCGGCGTATACCTCTACTACCAAGTGCCTCTGAAAAAATATTAAATTACTCCCTAAAATATTTAATGCCTCCGAGAATCTTGCATGTTTTGAATCTATATCCTACTATTACACCAATATAATTATATTTACGAAAATCCGAAATGAAATTGATTTTTGAAAAAAGTTGATTATTTTTCAACTGAAATGTCGTAGTTGGGAAACTCAGAAACATTCCGAATCTATATTGATTAAGAAAGCAAATGCTTTTCTTAATAGGAACTATTACATAATCTAAAATTTTTAAAAAAGAAAAATTATTTTAAAAAAATTAAAGAAAAAGAACAAAATTATTAATCCGAACCTGCAAGTTTTTTAGAGCAATTTTCACATTTCGTGATATATTTAAAATTCTTATTATTCTTATTATTTAAAAAATTTTACTTTGCTTATAAAATAAAGCTAATTCAATTTATATTTACTTAAAACTTTACTCCGAAAATTAGCGGTACCCCGAATTTTTATTAGTAGTGTTTTACATAATGCGTTCCCTTGAAAAACTTAAAATCTATCAAAAAAAATCTGTACTTCGATAAAAGCTTTTCAAGTCTTTTATTACCAGAAAACCGCTTCAATCACTTATTACTGAATCATCTCCTAATAACTGTTGCTCTTCAATAATTACAAGAACTTACAACAAAATGTTTAGTCCGAAAATGTATTGGTACTCCAAATTATGTATACACATTCCGTCAAAACTTATTTACATGCTAAACCGAGAGTTAACGACTTAAGAAAATATTTACTCCGAAAATCTAAATCATTCCGAATTACTAACTTTTTGAACTCGCTAAAACTACACACAGACATTTTTACGATCTCTGAAGACTTTTCTTCCGAATTTAAATATTCACTAAAAGTTTAGATAAGCTTAGGAGCAACATTCATATTAAAGTCCTTCAGTTTATAGCGAAATCGTTGAGAAAAAATTATTTCTATTTATTTTGTACCTCAAACGGTTATAGTGCGTTCATATTTATTTGTGTCCACAGTGAATATCAATTTTTCGTTCTTTGACGGCAACAATTCTAATGAACAAAATACATAATTAATTTATCCACCCTGCAACAGCAACTCTAAGCGATATTATTCTAAGCCCAAGGAACAAATTTATGTCGCAAAAGTTGAGGGCAAACTCGAAAACGAAGGAAATTTCATAATTTTTTATTCATAAAAATATATTCCTAGCAATTAATTTTGCACGACTTTGCTTGACTAAATTCTACAAAGCCTTAGCGCTTAAAAGAGCATTCGCTTAACTGCCAGGCAAATGCTGATGAAAAAATTACGCAAAAACTTGGCACAAGTGACCGCAGGGCACCACAGAAGAAAAGGCGAAATAATAGCACACCAAAGCAACCGCCGCCGTAAAGCAAGCGAGAAGCGCCAGAGGAGCCACAAAGTATGTTATTATTTTTTGCAACTTTAGTCTAAAAAGAGAAAGGTGTCGTGTAAGATAGAGCGAGTGACGTGATAGACAGCAAAATAGATCCCCAGACGCACGGCGGCACTTAAATCGGCTGCGCTTTTGTGGGCTTAATTGGCAACAGTTGCTTAAGCCAGTGCGCAGACAGGCAGATCCTCACAAGCACACGCGCGAAATGTAAAGCCACGCAAATTGCACCCAAAAGACGGCAGGTAAGAAAGTGCAACATCTGAGGCGTATGTGTGTGTGTGTACATTAATGGCAACTTTCAGCGCAGGTTACATTGTCGCACAACCACGGTGTCAGCCACTAACATGGCCAACTTGGGACCACGAACACATGGACGAAATAAGAAACTATATGTAGAAGAAGACGTTCACGTAGATGAAGATGAAAATGAAGCGTACGCCAACTTTAAGACAGACAAATGAAGATAGTATAGCGCACGTAGACGACAACCAGCCAACGAAGACGACGACGACGATGACGACAGCACGAGTGTTGCAACTAGCAGATGAACATGGCAGATTATGTGTGAGGCAGTAGGCGGGTGGGCAACCAATACGCAGCCAACGCAAATACCCCGCAATGGGCTAGAGAGTAACATACTTTCTACTCTTTTAACTATACTCATACCAAGCCAAAATTCATGCTACTCATACTTCCAATACATAAGAACATACGTGTGTGTGTGTGTGCATTTACCTCGCTTTGCGACAGCTTAATGATACCATCGTGTCGTGCTTAAATGCGCTTGCATAGTGGCAAGAGATGCAACAGGCGCCAAAACGTTGGCAATTATGCTTAAGATGTTGCAGCTTCTGGCTGAGCTTCACAGGTACATATGTATGTATGATAGTCAGTCGTAGCCCCAGTTGCAAGGCTACTTACTTATGTAAGCTTTGCTATTGGACGTGTCGTTGCACATCGTAAGACAGTCGCCACAGCAGCTTTGATATACGTACCTTGTATTCTCGTGCTTCTCCTTTCAGATCGCATATGCCTTCACCTTATACCCACTGCATGTAGTGTGAGTGTCGATTTTATGTTGCAAGCGGCAGTTACTGGCCACAGCGGTGAAAAAAAAACATGCCACAAAGCATTAAAAATGAATAATGTGTGGAACGAAGAAGGTTACCAGAGTGAATCCTCTAGGCAAGTGAAACCAAAATTGAAGTGAGAAAGGAAGAAAGATATAGGGTTTGTAATAAGAGCTGCTACTAAGTATAATAGCGTAGTGAAAAAGGCGCACGGTGGTCGGAGAAACCATGTTTTACGCGAAAAAGGCTTATCTTAAATCTTTAATAAATTAACCAGAATAAAGCTATTTTTATTCAGAAATGTCC